>NC_056741.1:1214157554-1214457554 GCF_019279795.1 Protopterus annectens
CCAATTTACACCTTTTTTTTCCATGTTTTCCCAAGTTTTTGTTTTTGTGAGGCCACTAGACGGAAGCAAAGAACAAGCCCGCCTGAAGCGCATGTTTCACAACACATTTATCTGAAAAAGAAATAACTACTTTGTAACCTCTCGCTCAATTCCCCAGCTAGAAAGACGCAGTCCACATACTGCTTTTCTGCCCCTTACCTACAGCCTGTCGTGTTCAAACATAAAATAAATAACTAAAGCAAAGCTATTGTTTAAGTGTCTGATAACCTGGCTATTTACCTGCGTTCTAACATTCTGTATTACCTGATAGTTTTATTTTGCACCACTTTTCCAGCTGGCCCAGTGACTATCCAATAGGAGTTTTTCTTGATCCCCACCCTTCCCGACCACTGAGCCCTCCCCTCTCTCACCCAACCTAACTCTATAAGTAAAAGACCACATCTGTGGCGCCATCCCTTAGATTGGTAGTTCCACCTAAAATCCCCTCTCCAGCCCAATCATCTGATGTGGACCTGACAGAGTGTGTGAGCTAGTGAGTGCATTTTTGTTTGTAACTATTTAACTATGGCAAAACTATAGCAATTTACAGCAGCTACGATATAGTGTTAGCAGCATGCATGAAACTGTCTCAGCACTGCATTATGACACTGTGGTGATACTACTATACAGCAAATGAGCATTGTGGTTTTCAGCTCAGAAGGCTAATTTGATACTGCTGTTTGAAATAAGAGTAGTTAATGTTGACATATACCATCCGAGCAGCACAAACCAATTGTCCCTTGACTACAGATTTCTTCTGATGTTGGGGGTGGGCACTAGAGTGGTGGAGCATTGTGTTAGAATATTTCTTTACGGTAGATGCTAGCCACGAAACACTTATTTACAAAATCCTTCTTCAAATAAACATCTAGATAGGCTATGGCCTCCACAAAAGTGTGGGTAAACTTCAAAAAAGTAGTACTGTTAATCATTTCTACAAATTTATCTACCTCCACTCTATCCCCATCAAACAAAACAAAAACATTGTCAAGGAATCTTGTGTAAAACTTAACCCTAGTCCTAATCTCAAGTGTGTTCAACACTTGCTGATATTCCCATTGTGCCACAACCAAGTTGTCAAAACTGTCTCCACACGTGGAGCCCATAGCCACCCCTACTTTTTGGATGTAGATATCATTGTCAAACATCACAAAAGTGTTGGTTAAAATGATGTCCAACAATTCCTGTACCAAATGCACTTCATTACCCTCTGCTCCATAGGCTTGCATCCGCTCCACCACCCAATCAATACCCAAATTGTGGGGTATTGAAAAGTGTAAATCAGTAACATCTATAGTCAACAAACCAATATTGTCCTGATAAGGACATTGTTCGTTAGCTGCTAAAAAGGGCCACATATCCTTACAAATCTGGGTCTCCATCTTGACATATTTTTTCAAAATACTGTCAACAAGTTTAGCACTAGCGTATGTGATGGAAAACCTAGCATTAGCTAAGACTCTCATTGGAGGGTCCGTGGTACTTTTGTGTAGTTTTGGCAATCCAAACAGGGTGGGAATTCTCGGTGAAACCACCGATAAGTAATTGAACATTTCTGCATCTATAACTCCTTACAAAAAGAGGTCTCCCAAAAAGCCATTAATGCGTTTATATGCAGTATTCAGTTCACTGACACTAGATGCCTCGTACGTTTTACCACTAATCACATTCCTCATCCTCTCATTGTAATTTTCCATGTCCATTAACACCAAACCCCCTCCTTGTCTGGTTTCAACATGCACCGGTACTGATTTAAACATTTGCAATGCCTCGTGCTCATCCCTAGACATATTTATATTACAGTTATGTTTAGCATGGCATACGTTCCTGATGTCTATTTCACACGTGTTCGAACAAGACAAGATTTGGGTGTGTGGGAGTATTGAAATACTAGGTACCCTCATACCTCCACCTGGACGATGGTTTTTCCCCAAAAGTAAGGTCAAGTTCATTTTTTCTGGTAAACAACTTAAGGTCAGTCAACATTCTAGGCAAATCAAAGTGCTGGGCTGGCACGAAAATCAAGCTCCTAGGAAAAAGTTCACACAACCTGGTCAATATTGTGACTGGAAAAGCTGAATATCTTAAAGTCACCTTCACTGTTCGACATAACCCTTAGACCATTACTGTGTTTCATTTCCTTTTATTGGTCACAAGACATATTGCTGTTGTGGAAATTCTGTCCCCTCATGTTGTAACAGTCTCTTGTATTGTACCTTGTCTGATTCTGCCCCCCAATTCGGAAAAGGGCTCTGATCACTATCCCTCACAGCTCTAGGAAGTTCAGACTCTGCACCGTCAACAAGCACTTGCCCATTACCGTTTCCAGAAGAAGCTCCTGAAGCTGTCCCTATCATATTTTTTAATGCTGCAGTTTGGACCTCCCTATGCCTGTTGTCATCACTGCCATGTAAGGGTGCTTGACGATAACCTGTAAACTTCCTATCCTGTGAGGGAGGGGGTACTGGGTAAGCTGTGTGGTTCTTGTAAGCCTCAGTGTCTCCCTTTAAGTTCTTCAGCTTATTCTCAGCATTTTTATTCAAATGTTGAGTAATTATAGACGAATTTCTTGAATAGTCATACCTGTATCTGGTAAAGTCCTCATGTTGTTTAATTATCCAATGCTGCTATTTCAAGAGACAAACTGTCAACTGTCTGTTGATAATGCTGACACATTAACTGCATTAACTCAAATCCATGTTTGTCAAACAAATTCATCAGGTCCGTGTGAAAGTCAGACCCTGCAGGTAAGCCCATAGGATACTGCCATGAGTGCAGGCCTTTAGGGACCACACCAGCTTTCCTACATTCATCAAAGTAACTAATTGCAAGTTGTAACTTTTTGGTTCTGAGTGACTTCTGATCTAATACTTTTAACTGGTTTACCAAGGAAACACTGTCTTCGACTCGCTGATCCTTGTAAGGTAAACCATGGAGTTCAGTAATAGACGGACATTCCTTAAGCCAAGTAGAGACGTCGGGGAACTCCGATGTCCTTGTGGGAGATGAAACAGGCAATGGTGTCAATGTGGGTGGCACCACCACACTCTATGCTTGCTTCTGGGAACCTGTTCTCGCTAAACCGATAGTATTAACACCAGCCGAACAATTGCTCTTAAGCTGTTCAATAAACTCCACTCCTCTACACCCACTCTCCGACTGGGATAAATTATCCATTCTAGTAGACAAAACCTCCAGTTTCTCATTCATGTTCAACAAAGCTGTTAAATTACCAACATCTTCTGCTCCAAATTGTGTAAAAGCAGGTAAAATTACCGGCGAACAAGGAAACAAATTCTCAGTGTTGCCAGAAGCCATATGAAAAACAACACAAACTAGGTATACCAAAGAAACTCCAGTTAAATCCACAAGGCACACTGGAACACACACCAAGAAATCTCCAAAGGAATTCCAGGCAAGAGCAGAACTGAAGTCAAACTTGTTAAGCAACAATTTATTTCCACAAAGCTTTTTGTTCAACTGATAGCCAAACTTCTTCAGACAAACAGAGCAAACACCACCACACCCATATATACATCTCCCTTTACAAACACATGTTAAAACTAATTAACATTTAAAGGGACTATACCATAAATAAGACTGCAAGTTAAAAATAAAAAAACTTGTATACATGATCAATCAAATATTACCCACTGAATAAAAACCAACATCCTCAAATGCTGGACATGTAAAAATCCTACTTAGACTAATAAAATAAACCTAATCCAGTAAAAAAAAAAATCAAACAATCATAAAATGTTACCCCAATGTTCACATTTCAAGATTTATAAAAACATGCTGTTAATATAATACTTGCTTAAATCTCATACGAACATGTAGACAAATGGAAATAAGTACACGCCAATATATGTGCAACTACTATCAACACAAACATCAGATTGCTGTTGCTCTATCTCAGTAGACTTCTTAATTTCAGTATGCATGAAAGAGAAACCTTGTCATTAAGACCTGGAGCTCTGTAAGAATTCAACCCCAGCTGCCAAATCAATTCCTGTCTCTCTAGTAGTAACTGGTAAGGGCCCCTTTTTACATGTGATGTAATTTGATTTAAAACCCTAAACACAAAAGAGTGAGTGGGATTCTCACTACAATGTTTGGCCAGGCATTCTTTAACCTAGCCTTCCTTATGCTGTATACATGATCATAGATCCTTTCTTTCAACTTCCTGTCAGTCTTGCCCACATAAAATGCGGGACAAAGCTGACAGGTAGAAAGGTAAACTACAGACCTCGAAGAGCATGTATATCTTCCCTTTATCCTGTAAGTTTTATTAGCAATTGAAAAACTGGCCCCAGTTGCCAAGTGCCTGCAGTAACTGCACGCCTCGCACTTAAAATTCACATCAATCTGGTGACACATTCTACTATTCATCTCCATGATACTCTTTAAATTATAACCTTTTCTTTAAGTGATGTAAGGTCTGTCACCCAATTTACTTATGTCAGAATCAAAACTGAACAAATCCCAGTTTCTCACCAGGATACACTTTATTAAATCTGCCTCTGTACTGTAAGGGGTAATAAATCTCATTGTAAAACTCAACCCATTATCCTCCAGGCTACTTACCTGCATTCTAACATTCTATGTTAGCTGATTGTTTTTTCAAATTTCGCACCACTTTTCCATCTGGGCCGGCTCCGCTCTGTTCGGGCTCTCTCTGCTTCCCTACCCTACCCCCATTCCCACCCACCTCCTAAGCAATTAGATTTATGTCTATCCTTACCCTCCCACCCCTCTACATCCAATCCACACATCACCACCTCACACTCATATGACCTACCACAACTCCTCTAATCTAAAAGATACTCCACCCCTTCCCTCTTCTCACTCCCAGCAAATTCCTCCCACTAACCACACCAACTCACTTAGCCAACCACAACTTCTACTACCACTCACAACCACTACTATTATATCTTACTACAGTCCCTTATCACCTTCTACTCCACCTGTAAACAAAACCCTACACTATCTTCCTCTCTACCTTCACTTACAACACACTATCTTCCTCTCTACCTTCACTTACAACACACCTCCAACACTGTCATCCTATCCCATACTATCCTATTTATCTTAAAACCTTCCTTATATCCTGAAGAACTCTCTCACTACATCCCCTGCCAGCAAACCATATGCCTCTCCTAACCAACATCATACTTATCATACTCTCTCTATACCTATCCTTACTTCTAAAGCTATCTGTGGGAGGGTGCCCTAATGGTTAAGGTATTTGCCTTACAAGCACAAGGTGCAGGGTTTGAATCTCACAAGAGATAATCGGCTAGGCTTAAAATGGCTCGCAAGGGCAGTTAGCTTAGTACTAATCTATGAAACTATGAAACATTACTATCCCACATCTCCCATGCTCTTCTACAATAGCTACTCATAGTCATACTCTCCCTAGCTACTCAGTAATCAGCTCATCTCTCTACAGCATAGACCTAATCTTACAAAAAAACTAATACTCCTCTACCCCTCAAATCACCCTTCCTTAAACCAAATCTTTAAACATAACTTTAACCAAACTAACAAGAGTCCATCAAGAACTTTTTATAGGCCTAACAAAAAATCTCCCACAAGTACTCCCCTTACCTACTGGAACCTGACGCTATCAGGCGATGTACATCCCAACCCTGGCCCTTTTTCCCACACAAACAACTCCCTCAACCTCATAAAAAGCTATTCAATTCACCACAATCAACACCCAAAGCATTAGAAATAAAATCCCACAAATGCATGCTTGGATCAGTCAATACAAGCCTGACTTTACTGCCATTGCTGAAACATGGCTAAAACCTTACATCAAGGACTCAGAATTCCTACCCCCCCCCCCCAACCACTCCTGCCTCAGAAGTGACAGGCTTCACAAAAAAGGTGGAGGCATTGCACTACTTTTCCCTAACACCTACACAGTCATTCCTTACTCAAAACCAATACCCACTTTTTCCAATGCAGAACTCCTATTTGCATTACTAAAACTGAATAGCTACAAATCCCTATGTATCATAGTCCTATATATACCTCCTGGCAACAACAATCCTATTTTGGAGGAAATTCATGCCTGGACAACCAATAATATAAATAATGAAACCGTAATCCTAGGTAACACAAACATCAATTGGCTAGATATCACTAAGAACCCCTCAATAGGTGTCAACCTACACAAATATACTCAGCTAACCTCAAATATAACCAGACACAATAATAAAAACTATAAGGGATCCATCTTGGACTGGATCTTAGTTTCTGATCCTGACAAAATCTCCTCCTCTGGCACTCTTCCAGATTGTATCAGTGACCACTCACCAGCATATATAATATGCAAGCCCACCTCTATATCACATACACACCAATATCATTACACCAGTGACCTATCCCACTTCTCCCCTGACACCCTCAACAATATCCTTCGAAGTACAAACTGGAGTCCATTAAAAACTCTCCCCATCAATGATGCAGTAGAATTCTTTAACTCTACATTTCTTAAAATACTAAATAGCTTAGCCCCATTCAAGCTTAAGAGAATTAGAACAAAACATGCTACCTGGCCAAGCCTACAAAGCAAGTTATGGCCACAAGGGAAATAGCCTGGAAAACCTGGAATAAAAATAAAACCTCACCCAACCTCTTACAGTACAAGTAACTTTGCAATCAAGCTAAATGCTTAGTCATAAAAAACAAAAATGACTACTTCCAAAACATCCAAAATCAGCACAGACAAAATGCTAAAACCTTCTGGCATGCAATAAACTCCTTACTCCACCCTGGGTCAAACAACAACCCCTGTCATGACCCCGAAAAAACTCCCACTGATATAGCCTTACTCTTTAACAACTACTTTATTGATACCATTGCAAAACTAACCACCTCCTTTCCACCTATCAACACCAATTCTCACACCACATCCTCAGTACCCAACAGCACCACCCCTCTACCTACCTTCTATCACCCATCCCAACATCTACCATCAAAAAAACTTCTACATAAACTAAAACCCTGTACTAATGCCCCAGATAACCTACCTTCTGAATACCTACAACTAGCTGCCCCTTCTATAGCTTATCCTATCAGTATCCTCCTTAATAGATCTATTCAAGAATCATGTGTACCAGACATCTGGAATGTTTGTCCTTCCTCTCTACAAAGGGGGCTCTAATTCTGACATCTCAAACTTCCATCCTATTGCCATACTTTCCCCCATCTCCAAAATTCTAGAAAAATGCATACACACTCAACTCATAAGCCATTTAATAAGCCACCAAATGCTCTCTCCTACTCAGCACAGCTTTAGACCAGGCCACAGTACCAACACTGCCCTAATCTCCTTCTTAGACACAATAAACAGAACCCATAATGCTGGTTCCTCTGTCTCTGCTCTCTTTCTAGATTTGTCTAAAGCATTTGACACTATTTCTAACTCCCTCCTAACTAAACTCTCCAACCTTAACCTAGATTCCCCTACATTACAGTGGTTTACAAGCTGTCATAGCAATAGACACCAAGCTACCATATGGCAGCACTCCTCCTCTACTTAACTGAGCACTAACACAGGTGTTCCTCAAGGCTCTATACTCGGTCCCCTGTTGTTCAGCATATTCATTAATGTCTTTCATAATTCCTTACCCAACAGTACTGTAATCCAATAGGCTGATGATTCTGCCATCCTCTGCTTTTCCAAATCTCCCTCTGTTCTACAGCATCTTACCCAAGAAGCCTTTACTTCTACTGAAATATGGATGTCCCAAAACCACCTCGCCTTTAACCTCAATAAAACCAAACTCCTAGATGTAATGGGATCCTATCTCGCCTACATTCATGACAGATGGGTTCGGAGCCGATCCCTCGGCTCCGACTCGGCAACTTATATACTAGCACGAAGTCTCTCATTGGCTGGGCTACTCCCTATCCCAGGATGCACTACACCTGCTTCCCCAGATCTCGTTTGCCGCTTTACAAGCTGGACGTGGTCTCGACTTGGCTGGAGCTAAGTGATTGTTTTTACCTTTATTGGTCCTTGACCTTGGGGTTTCTTGTCAAAAATTAACCAAACAGCTGTTTTAACAGCTTTCTTTATTTTATTAGTGAATTTGAGTGCTTGAGTGTCGTTTGGTGTTTATTCATTTTTCAGTCGGGCAAGGCCCGTTTTAGTTAGAGGGCCTTTGCCCTACCCTTGTGTATTTTTTGAGTACTTTAAGTCCCTGTGGTTATTTGCTTTTTCGGGCCAAGCCCGTTTAAATTAGAGGGCCTTGGGCCGTTTTTCTTGTGTGCCTGTTGCTTTGAGGTAAAGTTTTGCGCCAGAGCGTCTCGTGCTTTTCCAGTTGGCGCTTTTTGTCTTTGTGCCCTACTTTTGTGATAACCTTGTGTTTTGTGGTTGTGCCTGTACTATGTCTAAAGAACATAAGTCAGGGTTTAAAAAATGCACTCGGTGCAATTACAAAATGTCCATAACAGACAGTCATTCTATTTGCGTTTATTGTTTGGGGCCGAAACATCTACAAGAGACTTGTAGCGTATGTCATGCTTTTTCTGCTAGAGTTCTTCAAGAACGTAAGAACAAGCTCATTTTAAAAGGGCTTATTAAACCCTCCTTTGAGGAAGCTTTGAATCCTCCTGTTGCTTCCAAAAAGAAAAGATCGTCGGCTCCGACAAGTCCGTCGGAGCCGACTTCTAAAAAGAAAAAGTTGACCTCTTCTTCCTCGGCTCCACTGACTTCGGAGCCGAGGGTCGAAGAGTCTGCCTCGATACCTCCTACTTCGGTTCCATTGTCTTCGGAGCCGCAAGTTGGAGTATCGAGAGGTGAATCACCTCCATCGGCTCCTATGGCTTCGGAGCCAGTGGAAGTGTGCAGCTCAGACTCTTCCCCCTCGGATCCGAAGAAGACTTCTTCGGCGCCGATGGTGGTTCATGAGTTGGTGGAGTCGGCGCCGACAGTATTGGAGCCATTTCGGAGCCGGTCCCCTTCTCCCTCTGAGCCGAGAGGAAAGTCTTCTCGAGTGTCTACCTCCTCTAAATCCTCGAGACTATCAGATTCGGACCTGGATAGGGTTTTACAGAGGCTCTTCCAATCTCCAGTGTTTGCTAAAATGGTCTCGGCTCCAGCACAGTTTGCTTCGGAGCCGATCCCCCCCCCCGACTCATCTGATTCCTCCTCCAACCTCCTCTGAGTTGTTGGAGCCGGTGGTGGTGGAGCAAGGTGGAGCCATACGGTCGGAGCAGAGACCCCCTATCAGGCGTTTCGGCTCTGACTATGCTTCCTACCCTGTCCTCCGGTTCAGGGTTTGGTACTGCGACCTCTACAGCCGGGCCCGAGGGGAATACTTTGGGATTGGGTGCTTCGGTGCCTAGTCTTCCTCTCGGAGCATCGGCTGCTGGAATTCCCAGTGCCATCGTGGCCTCTAGACCAGTGACTTCCTCGGATTCTGGAGGTCCGGCCTTTGAGACCATGAGGAGCGCGCTGGTCATGCCTTTGCCGGTTCTACTAGACTCTACCTCACCGTCCCTAGATTTGGAGACTGGTGCCTCTGTTGCGTTGCAGCCCCCCGGCAGCAGGGCCCCAGGGCCTGAGGATACCCCAATTGGGGGTTCCCTTCTTCCGGGTGGTCCGTCCGAAACTGCTTCGGATGAACCCCCTCGGAAGAAATTGTGTAAGAGGAAGCACGTAGACTCCCAAGATGAGTCTATTACATCGGATACTGACCTCGATGACGCAGAAGGGTCCCCCAAGTCATCTTCGGATGATATCTCCTTCTCAGATATCTTGGAGATTCTGAGACAGAGAGGTGACTGGCAAGCCAAAACCCCTTCAGCTGAGGAGTCAGTCTTCCTCAAGGCCTTTGGGGCCCAGCCCTCCGCCTCCTGGGTGTCTCCGCCCTTCGATGAACTTCTTGATTTAGTTTCTCGAAGGGTGTGGGACCACCCTGATTCCGTGGAACCGGTGCCTGCGAGGCCCAATAAATTTTTGTCAGCTCCCCCACAAAAAGAATTTCTCACAAAGGGTGTACCGGTAGATGCTTTGGTGGTGGCTTCTGCCACACAGCAGGACGTGGCAGAGGCTTCGACGTCTATTCATCCTCCTAATAAGGATTCTAGGAGTATGGATAGGTACGGGAAGCGTACCCTGTCCTCAGCGGCCTTTACCTTACGGTCGCTGAATTATTTATGTCATTTTACGAGGCTCCAAAGGGATCTTCTCAAAGAGCTAAATGACTCCCTTGTTGGTAATCTACCTGAAGCGCTGGCCTCGACTGTTGGCGCACAGATGAATACTCTTTTTTTCTATTGTTAACTCGTCCATGCGGCTCATCTCGTATGCGGCCGATGGAGCGAGTAGAGCAGCGGGAACAGGCGTTGCCCTTAGGAGACAAGCCTGGTTACGCTTGTGTTCGCACGGAGGCCTTCAAGTCTTCCTTCACGCCCTTTGATGGGTCATCTTTGTTTGGACCCAAGGTGAAGGACACACTAACTCGGTGCGAGCAGGAGGGCAAGACTTTGACTGCCGTTGGGGCCCGTTATTCTGCTCCTTCCAGGCCTTATCCCAAGGCTGGGAGAGGAGGGAAAATGTGGTTTAAAAAATCCCAAAAGTCTCTCTACTCCACCCAGTGATTCCCCCTCCAGAGGCAGTGGGGGGGGGAATTTTGGAAGACGCCGCCCCAGAGGTGGCAGAGGCCCCCGTAACTCTGGAGACTGCGATTCCTTTCGTGGTTCCTCATACAACCAGCGTTCCTGAGTTGTTGCCCGACTGTGCAACTCCGGAGCCAGTCGGGGGTCGCTTTGCGGCGCACCCACAAGCTTGGGAATCCATAACAAGCGATCAGTGGGTGCTTCGCATTATTACCGGAGGATATATCATCCCCTTCAACAAACCCCCCCTTTCTTTAAGGGAAATCCCGGACGTACCACCCAGTCAGCGGGATCAGGCAGCATTAGAAATTGCAAAGCTGCTAGAAAAAAGAGCCATCCAGCCTGTCCCCATCGACCAGATCGGATCAGGAACTTACTCAAAATTATTTTTGGTACCAAAAAAGACAGGGGACTTCAGGCCCATTTTGGACCTCAGTTCATTGAATCGTTTCATCAAGAAGTCCAAATTCCGAATGGTCACTCTTCAATCTATACTTCCTTTGCTGGAAAAAGATGCATGGATGTGCTCAATAGATCTCCAGGACGCTTACTATCATATCCCCATAGCTCAAGAGTCCAGGAGACATTTACGCTTCCGCCTCGGAGCCAGTCATTTCCAATTCCGAGCACTGCCCTTTGGTCTCACCACAGCCCCCAGGGTGTTCACCAAGTGTCTGGCAGTGGTAACTGCTCACCTGAGAAGTCTGGGATTCCAGGTGTTTCCTTATTTAGACGACTGGCTCCTAACAGCCACCTCCGAGCATCTACTTCTCCAAGCGCTCAGAGCCACGTTCACCTTGGGCCGTTTCTTGGGGATTACATTCAATTTGCAAAAATCTGTACTACAGCCTTCTCAGCGTATTACTTTCATAGGCGCAGACTTAGACACAAAAAGAATGCGCGCCTTTTTACCGGCAGCAAGAATTCAGATCTTACAAGATCAGGTCAAATCCTGCCTTCACTTACAAAGAGCTCCGGCCCATCGGATCCTACAACTGTTGGGCTCGATGGCGTCGACTATACTTCTAGTTCCCTTGGCCAGACTTCACATGCGAATCCTACAATGGCTACTGTCTGTTCAATGGTCTTATCAGGAGCTGCCCTTGAACAACTTAATCATAATTACGGAAAGTTGCCGTCGAGATCTACGTTGGTGGCTTCTACAGTCAAATCTCGACCAGGGGCGATCCTTTGTTCCTCAACGTCCCGTTGCCACTGTGACCACGGACGCCTCCCAGGTAGGGTGGGGGGGTCATTACCTGGACAGGTCGGTCCAAGGCACATGGCAGATCCAGGAAAAGCAGTTGCATATCAATGTCCTGGAGATGAGAGCGGTACTATTGGTACTCCAAGCTCTCCATCACGCTCTCCCACAGGGCCCAATTTCTATCCTATCCGACAACATGTCGGTAGTATGGTACATAAACAAGCAGGGTGGTACCAGGTCTTACCCACTATGCAGAGAAGCCATGAGACTTTGGCACTGGGCGGTAGCTACCAACCGCTTTCTAATGGCAACGCACATACCGGGGAAGTCCAATGTGATTGCGGACAGATTAAGCAGGACCATTCTCTTGCCCCACGAGTGGTCCCTCAATCAGAGTATAGCTGCGAAAATCTTCGACAGATGGGGTCTCCCTTGCTGCGACCTGTTTGCCAGCCCTCACAATGCGAAATGCAGAGAGTTCTTCACACTGTTCCCTTCTCAGGGACAGATTCCCAGGGACGCTCTGACTCACATTTGGCCCCCCGGTCTTCTCTACGCCTTCCCTCCGCTCCTCCTACCGAGGGTGATACAGAAGGCCATTTACATGGAGAGCGAGATGATTCTGATTGCCCCGCACTGGCCTCGTCAAGTGTGGTTCCCTTTCCTACAGAGGCATGCGATAGAAGGTCCATGGTTTCTGGATCCGGTGCCAGACCTGTTGACTCGTCAGGACGGCTTCATCCGTCTCTCAGGTCCCTGAAGTTGGCAGCATGGTTACTCCACTTCCATCCTTAGTCCGAGATAAAGCTTTTTCGCCGGACGTGGTCCACATACTGTCTTCTTCCCATAAACCTTCCACCATCAAACTTTATTCCAGTAAATGGAAAAGGTTTGCCTTCTGGGCTCAAGAATGAGGTATAGATCCTCTCACGGCACCAGTAACGGAGGTTCTGAATTTTCTGGCCTTCCTTTTTCAGTCGGGCTCTTCAGTTTCTACTATTAAGGTTCAGCTAGCGGCAATCTCTAATTTTCATGCTTCATTTGAACCGTCATTGATGTCTCACAAACTTTGTAAGGCGTTCCTTAAAGGGGCTTGGCTCCTTAGGCCTCGCTTATCTCATCCTGTTCCTCCTTGGGATTTGAATATGGTTCTTGCTGCCCTAACTGCCCGTCCCTTTGAACCAGCTGCTACTTGTGATTTAAAATTTCTGTCTTGGAAAACGGCCTTTTTAGTAGCCATAACATCTGCTAGGCGAGTTTCAGAACTTCAAGCTCTTTGTTCTGATCCTCCCTATTTGATTTTTCACAAACATAGTTTCATTGAAATTGAACCCTGCATTTATTCCAAAGGTGGCATCCTCTTTCTGTTTGCAACAAACCATAGAACTCCCTGTTTTTTTCCCAGAATTTTCCAATAACGCAGAATATACTTTGCATCAATTGGACGTACATAGACAGTTACGTTTTTATTTGAATAGAACCGCTCAAACGCGAAAATCAAATCAATTGTTTGTTTCTTTTGCAGCGAACAAATTGGGTCAACCAGTATCAAAAGCCTCCATATCAAAATGGATTAAAGATTGTATCACTTTTGTTTATTCACAGGCCAATAAAGACCTTCCCTTTCCAGTCAAGGCTCATTCTACCAGGGCAATGGCTACTTCAGTAGCTTTTCACTCCAAGTTATCCATAGATGATATTTGTGCTGCGGCAACCTGGACTTCTCCGCACACTTTTATTTCTCATTACAAGTTGGATGTGGTTTCTCGAGGCAGAGCTTCCTTTGGTTCCACGGTTCTCAGGAGTGTGTTCCAATGAGCCACCCGGGATGTAGGTGCTAGGGACGCTGTCCCATCTGTCATGAATGTAGGCGAGATAGGATCCCATTACATCTTTTAGTTATGTACTTACCATAACTTTGGATGTATGGGATCCATCTCGCCTACATTCATAAGTACCCACCCTCCTTCCCCCTTACATTTGGATTTAGAGGAGCTGTAGTCACTTTTTTCTTGGCGTTCTTTCTTGAAGAACTTTAGTTGGTTATAGTGACTAATAGTGTTTCTGTGTTTACATGGGTGTATAAAAGCGAACAAACAAGATCTGGGGAAGCAGGTGTAGTGCATCCTGGGATAGGGAGTAGCCCAGCCAATGAGAGACTTCGTGCTAGTATATAAGTTGCCGAGTCGGAGCCGAGGGATCGGCTCCGAACCCATCTGTCATGAATGTAGGCGAGATGGATCCCATACATCCAAAGTTATGGTAAGTACATAACTAAAAGTTTTCTCCCCTACACAATCCAGCCATACTGACAAACAACCTCTCTCAATCCAATCCCAAAACAATTCTATCATTGAAGTTGTCCCAAGCACCAAACTATTAGGTGTCCTCCTTGACGACAGATTAACATTTGACCTTCATATCAATAGTAATATTAAAAAAAAAAAAAACACCAAAAGCTCAGTGCCCTGTATAGACAAAATTATTTCCTTAACAACTTAACTAGGATAGCTCTAGCCTCATCCTTCTTGCTCTTGACTCTCCTATACCGTGCCCCTATCCTTACAAACTTAGTCACACCTACAAACAAACAAAACTTAACTCTGCTATAACAAGATCGCCAAATTTGCCACCAATACAAAAAAACACACACACCATTGTACCTCTTTACACCAGCTCAACTGGCTAGAATTCCCCCATCACCTTAAGTATATACAACTAATGACAACCCACAAAATCTAGCAACCAGAACCCTGTCCTTCCTTATCCTCCATAATAAACCTGTACTATCTTAAACCCCAACTGAAGTCTGAAAACAAAATGTTACTATCTGTTAACAGATCCAGACTAGCTGCTGGCAAGCTGCTGTGCTCCCACACTGTTTCCAAGTTATGGAATAATCTCCCCACCAATATCAGAACTATCAGTACTCATGCAGCTTTCAAAAAGTCACTAAAACTACACCTCTCTTCTCTCTGGCTATGCTCCTGCACCCTACCTACCAAAACAACTAATCCCATCTCTGGAACTGTCACTTGAACTCCCTCTCTCCTGTAGCCTATATAAGCATCTAGTCTAAATAGATACATATGTATCTGTACCATTTTTTACTATTCCTGAATGTAAACCTGATGGCTTAATGTATCTATATAATCTGTCAAACTGTACAAATCATGTCAATATTCATTGCTCTATGTTCCTATGTTAATGCTTACTACTGATGTAAATTGTTGTATATCAATGCTTACTAGTGATGTAAATTGTTATATACTGTTATGTAACCTTGTGGAGCTTTTCTCCCCGGGCCTCCACTGGAAATGGGCTCTTTCTAGGCCCAGTGGACTTTCCCGATTAACAAATGCAATAAATAAATAAAATATATACATGTAAAAAACACACACACATATATATATATATATATATATATATATATATATGTATATGTATGTATATATGTATATATGTATATATATATATATATATATATATATATATATATATATATATATATATATACACACACACACACACACACACACACACATATATATATATATATATATATATATATATATATACACACACACACACACACAGAAAGTAGGAGGGGTGTTGGTGGCACAGCCCCCCACCTTGCTGGGTTTGATATAATGTAGTTTGTGCTACGGTCGATGTGGGGACGCATAGTTCCCTTCCCAAAGAAGATCATTCGTTGAAGGGAATGTTCAAATGAGTGACCATTCGCTGGTTTATGTTCGATGAATTGCCATTCACTGGAATTAGTTTTCAGTGAGTTAAAATAGACCCGGCTATCTGTGTTGGTTTGCAAAGTCTGTATAAAAAGTGGAGGAAAGCAGGGAAATGCAGGTTGAAATGCATAACTGGAAACAGTTGCACATCTCAATGTTGGTCTCAGTAGACTCATAGCTGTCTATATAGTATAACACAAAATAATTTGGCAAGACTGAATCAGAGGTTGTGCAGTCATTACAAAATTAGTGCTTGAAAAGCATTGGAAACTTGATCCACAGATTGTTAATGAAAATGGCAAAAAAGTATCCTTAATCATGGAAATAGCTAAACCCAGCAGTTAGTGTCCTACATACTAAGAGAGACCATTGTAAAATACCAGAATATGCAAGCTGAAATTAAAAGCATGTGGGATAAATATACAGACAACAATTATAGTAATGGGGCAATGAGACTAAAACATTTTCAAGCATACTTAATTATGTTACCAGTACCTGTAACTCCCTATGAACTGCAGAAGTAGACAGTTCTAGGTATGTTGTGGGTGTTGAGTTGAACAGTATTGGTAAACATTAACTGAACCAATATTAATTTTTTTCACTCCTTTTCCACCCTAACTCAGGAAAGGAGCCCATTCCTGTCGTGGTATTTTAGAAATGCAAAATATTTGGGAGGAAAGGAGAAGCCCTATTACTGCACAGAATGTGGACAGACTGACTTTCAGTTGGTCATCAGACAACTGGCCCAAAGGACTCACACTAGGTGAAAGTCTAGTTTAGGATTACAGAGCATGTGAAAGCTCAGAAAATGGAGAGTAAAGAAGTAAAGAAGATTTGGCCTAGATTCCTTTTCTTTGCAAAGTCTGACTGGACAAACCCATTTTCAGTGGAGGCTTGAGGAGCAAAGCTCTAGGCAATACCTTTTAGGTGTTCATGACGGAAAAATTTTTTTACAAATGTGCAGTATATAGATGGTTCTTAAGACATCTAGATGCAAACAGGTAATTGTTCTGCAATGACACTACACAAAAATAAAACTTATTTATTCTGTGGTAGCTTAAGTGATAATGGAAAATATAAAGCATTTAGTATGCAAACTGTTCATGTGCAGTATATTTGGCATTAGATATGGCTTGCAAGACATTGGTAAGGAGGTTTTACAATATAGGTTTTTGGCAATAAATTGAGGTAAGAAGTGTGAAATGTTAGTTTGTAGGTTGATGATAGCAGTTAAAGCTAGAAAGGAGAGAGACGGGCATTGTATAGCAGAGTCAAGGATAGTTGGCTTTAGAATACTGTGGTACATACTAACATAGAACCTGGTTCTAAGAAAGTAGAAAGCATTTGAAGGAGTTGTGGGAAGTGGGGATTAAGATAGGAAGGTTATTGAGGAGTGGTAGAGAAGTTTATGTAGAAGAAGACAGAGGTTATAAATATAAATGTGGGATATGAGCTGACAAAGAAAGATGGCATTACCCAGATGAGGAGCATGTATACAGCTACATGTGGTTTAAGTGTTTTAGTAAGGGGTTAATGTGGAAAGTTTCATGGTCTGTTTTAAGTATGTTGGGATAGTGTTAATTTAGATACCTAATGGGAGTATAGTGAGCTGCGTGCTGAGTTATTAGATTTTGTTGTGAATAATAAGAGTTTGCTGAGCAAAAGTGTCTCCTTGGAGATTAGTGCTGCAGAGCATATTTAAGTGCTGAACATTTTTATGGTACATGTATAAAAGTAGGAACAGTAATAATTTGATTTTGGTAGCTCAGTCCAGTTTAGTTGTTTCAGGGCTCTGCAGTGATTCCTTATACACAATGTTGGCTGCAAATCCCTTTACTTTATAACAGACGGTGTTTAGCTTCTGTAGTATTTCAGTGTGTAAGAATAGGTGAGGCACATAGTGGGGATGGAAGACATGGTATTTGGCTCTACACAGAGTAGAAATTGTGCTATCTTTTTTAACAGCTTACAGTGTGTTGGTCAAACTGCGGTGGTGGTGCTGCGGTAGCGTTGTCGCCTCACAGTAAGACATTGCCCTGTTCGATTCTCAGCTAGAGCGTCTTCTGTGTGGAGGCATGCGTGAATGGGCATATCTTCATTGAAGGTTGTGCATCAGAGCTGGCAACTCGGCACGTAAAAATCTACTGCCAGTCATTAGCGGACCTGAGTTCTGCTGTGGCGACCCCTAACTGGGAAAAGCCGAAAGACACAACAACAGTGTGTTGGTCAAATTTCAGGTTATGTCAATTAGGACATCCAGAAGTTTTAGGTTTCAGTTTCTAGCATGTTGCATAAAGCTATTTTTAAAGATTACTTCATTTTGATATTTAGGATTGAAGAGCTGAAGTTTTGTTTTTTTTTTTGGGGGGGGGATAAAAGTAGGTTTGCTCCTTTTAGCCAAATTTCAATAACAGTGAAAGTATTTTAGGTGATGTCCTTTAGTCTCGATAAGGATGGGGCTGCACATGTAAGGGCAAACCATCAACATGCTGAATAATGTTAGCGAGGTGAGTGGCAGTATTTGCTTGTTTTATAAACATTTTAAGTAAGAGGGAGCCTACTGTTGTGAGATGTCAACCGTGATGGGTAGGAAGGAGAGATGTGCTTCCATTTGACTGTTTGCTGCCTGTCACATAGCTATGGAACCATGAGAGAGAGTGAATGGATTGGTTGAGGCAGAAGAGAAAAATTCAGCAAGTATAGTGAAGATACAAAGTTGACATTCCTATGTTGGTTTGTAATGTTGAATTTGAGAGCAGTGGTCATGCTAGGATGTCTAAAACCATGCTGGGCTTTGGAGATAAGGTTGTTAATAGCTTCACAAGTAACTTCTAGGCTAATAACACTTGTGGACCATTTCAAGCCTAGCCAGTTTTCCTTTTGGGGCTTGAATTAATCTATCCCATTTGCCGTTAGATTGGCCTTACCCATCCTGTTGTCTAATTATATATTACCCCTAGTGAAAATAACTGGGATCATACCATAGAGAATTTGAGAGGACCGATTTCTAGGATAAATTATTTAGGACTTGCCTCTATCCATTGATAGTACAGAGACAACTTGGGATAAATTTTCTATTACCCATACATTATCCAAGTTGAGCTTAAATATGGACAGAGATGACCTTTGTTTTAGTCAGATGGGGAGTCTGTTCCAGAACAGTAGTATTATCTGCAAGATATAGCTGTCCCTCCAAAGTGTTCTGTGGATGATGCAGAAGACATTTAGATCCCTAGACATCTATTTTTGATGCCATACTTGCTGTGATGTGCAGTAGGTCCATCAGTACTGAACTGGAGAACGCCTTGTATGCCAGACACAAGTCACCTCTTAGTCTGTAAGATACTGAGTAGAGTGACAGGGCTTTGTCCAACAGGGCCTATTGTTTAGGGCTTATGTCCTTCTAGTACAGTTCATCTGTGGGTGTTCAGTTGTTGCATATGTTTGGGTAGATAGGTGCCAAAGAGGGCAAAGTAACAGGGCACAATGACATCCATAGAGCTAGACACAATCCCTTTGTTTATAAGCTGTGCGATGTAGAAGTACTGTCTTACAACAGTGGACATATGTGCAAAAGTTGGGTCACTGTCCAAATAAGTTCCTAAACTCAATCCTACACAGTTTGGCTTTGTCAAGGGGAGGTCATGTCTGTTAAATTTGGTCGACTTTTTTGATAGTTACCAAAGCCATGAATGATGCACACCACCCACCTTGAGTTGGCCAAAGCTTTCGACACTATTCCTCACTCAGGCATAATAGATAAACTCTCTCAACTAGGCATCAATCCATATTACCAGGTGGGTAGCAAACTGGCTCACTGATAGAACCTACCTAGTCAAAATAGCGGAAGCCACCTCGAGTAGTAGACCTGTAACGAGTGACGTACCCCAGGGATCTGTCATTTGGGATATACCATTCTGAAGTGCAGGTCAAAACAAGTGGGCTATGGCTGACCAAGTTTGCAGATGATTGCAATCTGGCACTGTCATCAATTCCCCAAATATGTGGGACACCCTCCAAGATGGTCTCACCCAGACCAATGACTGGTGCAAGAAACATGGCCTCAAGCTGAATACCAAAAAATGCATCATCGTCATCCCCTTTGGGGAGAGTGACATCCCCACAAATTATCACATTAATAACATCCTAAGCATGCAATCAGTTGAGGGATTTGGGCATCCATGTTGATACAACATGACTTTTGACCACCATGTTCCTTCCTTTGTACAGAAAGCTTTCTACATGGCCCACCTTATAAGTAAGGGTATCCTCATCCAGGGCCAAGGAGGTCATAATATCCCTGTATTCTTCCCTTATAAGGCCCATTGTTGAGTACAACACCCCTTTCAGCATGTACCTCGCAAAGCACATGCGGCAGCTGGAGAGACCACAGAGGTTTCTCACCAGGAGAACCCAGGGACTCAAACATCTGTCCTACACTGACAGGCTAAAAACTCTGTCCCTCTACTCAGTTTCATACAGACTCCTCAGAGGTAACCTCTGTCTGGCCTAGAAAGCAATCTCAGGCCATGCCTTAATGAGACTACTGCATATCCGCAAGTAAAGCTTCGCTCAAGTAACCTGCAGGCATGACCTCAACCTGGTCTGTGACATCAGTAGGACTTGTTGGCAGGACAGATTTGTATCCCAGACACTCCACCATCTGTAGAATAGACTCCCTCGCCACTTCAAGCAGAGCACCTCATTATCCCTTTTTAAGCACTACCTGGATAACTGGATGGGAAACAGAAAATACACCCCTGGGATTCTACCTTTGTCCCTGCTGGACTGAGGCATCGAGTGCTGACTTAGCTAAACATGGGCTAAACACTTGGCTAGCTTATAAGGGCGTCAGGGCTTATAGCCTAGTAACTTCCTATGATCCTATGAATCCTGAGCAACTTGGTCAGCTCTTTGGGGCATATTGCTAGTGTGATAATTCCTCCTGTGAAATGTATCACCGTATCCTTTGGGAAGTAATCTATTTTTTGGCAATTAGTTGTAGTCCATTATTTTTGCACCAATACTGAATAAGTTGGAAGCATACCTCTCAACTGTCCAGATTTTCACAGAGTGCCCAGATTTTCATCTCAAGATTTCAGTCTACTCCTCATAGAATTTGTGGATTTCTGGCAAATCCCTAGGATGATCTGAGGAGTGAAATCATTAAATAACGAGTTTCAGACTTCATATCCTTTAGAAGGTGTATTTTAACACAAACCATCTTATTCTACTTTTTAAGTTTTTAAGAGCAATATTTAAAACCTCTCCATATTTTTGGACCTTTGCCGCCCCCCCCCCCCCCATTATATTAGGCTTTGTCCAGATTTCTTGGGCTAAGAGGTTGAGAGGCATGGTTTGAGTGTATGTATGTATTTTTTACAGAGATGATAGGATGGCAGTAGGTCTTTAGTTGCAAAATTGATGCACCATCTTTGGAGTGTTATATAGGATTTTTTCTAGAGGGATGGAACATGTCCTAGATGTGGATTTGTTTCAGTATGAATACAGGGAAAAACCCCAGTGTCAACTGCTTTTTTTTAGATATTTGGTCAGAAGTTGGTCAGTAGCCAAAGTGATTCCTTTTGTTTCAGTAGAGCATTTCTTATGATAAAGCTGGAGATTTGGGTGATGAGACTGAATGTGCCTGGTTAGGGCAGGATGGGTTCCTATAGTTAACATCAAAGTTATGGAACTTCAAACTGCTTATCTTTGAGACCACAGGATCAAAGTTATGTAACTTTAGAAACTAAAATAAATAACAAAAAAAAAACATTTTTTTTTTGTAGGGTGGACAAACCCCCTGCACCCCCCCCCCCCCCCCCACACACACACACACACTAATACTATATACCAGCTCGCTCCAAGATTGCATGCACTACAGTGGGCGAAGAGTAAATTTTCTGATCCCCACTATAATGTGATTTCCATGAAAAGCATCAACCTTCCAGAAAGTCAATCTTACGGTCTCTACCATATGAAGTTCAACTTTCCAGAATGTCAATTTACTGCAGATAACTACACCATGCAGTGATAAATTACATAGCAAACCATTATATAGCTAACTGATAAAGGGCAGCTATTCAAAGAGGTATATTGCGGGTATTTTTGTCACTAATGTTTTGCCTTGTCTTTAACCCATTGAGCTGTTTGCCTGGCAGATTAAACTATGGCTACTGACATCTGGGAAACAGCCTTGCCAAAATACACATCTATAAAATTAATCTAAGCTTCCATATATCTGCCTGTAAGGACACAAACTACAGCTTACTGAATTCTTGAAATTGATACACAAGCTTAACAGTAGACTGGCCAATGTGAAAGAGCACTATTTAAGACGCCCAGAATATTAGCTTTGATATCTAGCCTAGTGCTCTTACAATAACTGGTTTCAGGTAGAAAGAGTGAGCTTCACACTTACCTTACTGTTCATTTTACTTTTTATCTCCTCAGTATGTCAGTTTAGCCAATGCATGTGTCATATGCATCCAGCCTTGTCTACATATCCACACAGACTGGTTCACACACCTGCATAGCTACAGCCTCCTTCACTCCCCTTCTATCCCCATTTCCTATACACACATAGGCGTGTTGGCCTTTATAGCTTCAGAAAAAAATGACATCTCCTATAACTCATCCAATTAAAACAGAGTAAAAAAATGACAATGCCAACTTTTCCTGACATACCTCCTTATATATTACTGCTCACACATATACTACCATTCTAATGCCAACTGTACCTTCCCCTGATAACTCATACTATCCAAATCAGGAAAAAAGCTTGCTGCACAACAGACACTATCCATTATCACTATAGAAGTCATTCAATTTCATAATTTATACTTGGAACAAACACATCACTCATTTAAGAAAATAACCAGTCATCATGCTGTATTTAACTCTACCACAATTAGAAAAGTGTACTTCACCATCACACTCTTCACATTAACCTGAATTATAGGCTATAATTAGACTAATGCAGAACTCCTGCAAGATTGTGCACCAAATTCTGTACACCTGTTACTAGGTAATAAGTAATATTGAACCCTGGACCCATCTCTTAACACAGCCCATCATAAAACATACCTTGCAAATAGCTGCTGCACTCATTGCAACTATAACATCTTTTGTGTTAATATTAGAAGTATCTCTAAATGTAACTGAATTCTATTTGGATACAACATCAGAAACCAAATATTCTGTGTGACAGAAGCATGGCTAAAAACTCATCACTGTTGAGGAAATATTATCTCTTGGTTATAATATCAGAACTGGCAGAAAAACAAAAAAGGAGGCAGAATCTGTATCACTTCCTAAAGTCAACTCTGTCTCCATGAACTCTCCATTGCCCATCCCCCTACTTTCAACTCCTGAAATCCTACTAACTAACTTAGCCTAACTATTAATGCACATACTTGTTGCCTCAATATCACTACCATCTACCTTCTACCCAAACAAGCCAGCAAGAATAAGACTGCCTTACAGGACCTGTTATCTGGGGTCTCTGAGAACACTGCAAGTGATGCAATAGGTTATCCAAACTCTGGCTTCTTTCCAACAAATTCACACAGCACATGGAATATTGACCTACACTGCTTCATTCAAAGAAGGCAGAAGAGTACATAACACAAATAAAGCATCATTGATGTGATGTTAATAAATGAAGCAAAATTTCCTGGGGTGTACTCCGTAATATTGTACTGTTAAGTGACCCTCACCTTACCTTTTTCCTTTTGGAATACAAAAACAAAAAAACTATAGCACCTTCCAATGGATCTGCTACAAAAAATATTTCAACACAAGATACTTTTAATAACTTTGAACTAAGTAATTGGCATCCTGCCAAATTCCTTCCAGTTGATAAAGCAGTAACCTATTTTAGTTGTATATCAATGTTGTCTTTTCATCCACCTCAGGCTTTGGGTTATTGGATCTGAGATCGGCAGATCAACATCTTCAGCTCCAAAGCTCCACCATATTTCCCATAATGCCTTGTACACCTAAATCTCAGATTTCATTTGCCACTTCCAGTGTCAGATGTGCTCTGGAGTTTCGTACAGTAAAGTGTTTTTTCCTTACTTTGGCTTACCAGTTTTGTTGTACCTTCTCTGCTTGTAGCTGCAGTGTTAGTATCAGATTGTACTTGGTCTTTAGCCTTGCTGTGATAGCTGTTGACCTTTCAGTAGGGTGCTAAGTTTGATGTGTACTTTCTTTGAGCTCTGTTTGCCACCACTGTTGTTGGGCAGACCTAGCTTCTTCTCATATTTCCTTTGGTGTTTTTCTGCATTGAAAAGTATATATTCATTTTTCTTAGTTTTTTGCCTTTATTCTCTCCCTCAGTGTTAACACACAAGCCAATACAATGAATTTATATATCTCACAGTTATGGCTATGGGGTCTATGGCAGCCGATCAAAAGGTAATTTCCGCGAAAGGCATATAGATCGAAAATGCCGTTATTTGAAAGTGGAGTTGTCAGATTGTGATACAGTGAAGATTGGAAAATTTGCCCTTTCCTCACTGTAGTGCGATCTTGGAGTTGGAATATATATTTAGCGAGGGGTGTGGGGGGCAAGCCACTTCAGAATAATGGCATTTTTGATATATATGCCGTTCGTGGAAATTACCTTTTTATCGGCTGTCCTAGATCCTGGCTGTGGTCTGTGATGGGTGTAAAAAATGTGAAGGGTGTAGCAGAAGTTGCCCATACCACAAGGATACACGTGGAAAATGCATTTGTCTTTGTATGAATCATTTGGCAATCGATTACCAGGCCTGTCCTGCCTTTAGATACATGGCCTTGACTGATCTTTGGCCCAAACGTGTGGTGCCTGTTCAAGCTGCTAAGTCTTCTCCATCAAAGAGGTCAGCTGACAATAAAAAGGATAAGGAGAGGGATTGGAGAAATACTTATCTTTTTCTTTAGATCTAAGCAGAGAAAGAAAAGGCCCACCTATTTCCCCCCTTTGGTAGCAGCCAGATCAGAAGGCCCCAAGGCCCACAGCTCCTCCAACTTCTTCACTGGATCTGGAATATGTGCCTGTTTGATACAGATCTGATGTTATTGGCTTATGCTTTGGATCCAGTCAAATTATCTACTATATATAGATAGAGTATGCTCTTAGCAGTGTTGCTAAAATCATGTTGGCACCACTCACTTGTTGTGGCTGTTATCCAGGACACAGTCTTCTCTTGAACCTTCCTCCTCATCTGGTCTTAGCTTCTCCCTTTCAGACCCAGGTTGTCATTCAGCCTTTTTGTGCTTTTGACTGCTGCACCTCTTCTGGCTGACCATTCAGTGCAAGTGACATTGGTTCCAACATGATTCTGTTTCACACTTTTGTTGCCAGCAAGCTTGGCTACCTTCTGCTCAGACCTCTACTTTCATGTATTTGACTCTGGTCTCCTCAAAGCCAAATACTTCTTAGAGACATGGTGTCAGAGCAGAGAGCCTCGGCTCAGGATTGTGTCTAAAGTTGATGGACCTGTCCCTGTCCTTGGGAGCCTTGGCCCTGGACAACCTGGCTCTAGTCTCTGACCTGGCTTGGTTGGTGATTGGAACTGGGATTTCTATTATGTTTTTGTATCAAAGAGGATCTCTTTCCAGTTTGGATTTAGCATGTTTAGAGGGTCTTTTCTCATTCTGAGATGGGTATGTCTGTTCTGATACTGGATCCATTCCTGTCCACCTTCCCTTCTAGGGTATGCTTATCATGATCAGTCCTTGGGCTAGCCTACATCAATAGGCTTTGAGCAGACTCAAGGCACCCCTGTTTCTATCTTGTCCCCCAAGTCCTCCCTTAGGAGGTGCATTAGAAAAGCCAGTACAAGGGGAAAGCCCTTGGATTCCCTGGAAGAATTCCTCACTGAGGACTCTGACCTCAATGAAGGGGGAAATATCCCCCTAAAATCCCCATTTGGTGATGCCTCTCTTGGCAGTCTCCTGGAATTAATCAGGCAATGGGGTTGTGGAGCACCGACGCCCCTTCAGTAGAGGAGTCGGGTCTATATTACTTCATCGAAAATCCATTATACTGAATGGCTTTTTATTGACCCGTAAAAGTCGAACTCTTATAATATTCTTTTCTTGGGAAAGAAATCGCTAGCTCTACCACAAATTACACACTACTTTAAACATAAAGTGTGGGGCTTCGCCCCCCACACACACACCCAATGTGGGGGCTGTGCCCCCACACTCCCTCTTACTAAATATACCAACTTCGAGATCGCACACACCACAGTGGGGAAAAGGGCAAATTCACAAGGATGGCCAAGCAGTTTCTTTCCCAGGGAAAGAATTCACTCATTCAGGTTTTCAGTATTATAAGAGTTTGAATTTTACAGGAGTTTGAATTTTACAGGTTGATGAAAAGCCATTCGAAGATATAATGGCTTTTCGATAATGTAATATACACCCAGAATAGTCTTTCTTAAAGCATTTAGTGCAGGCCTATCCACGTCTTATGTGGTTCCTGTCTGGATGCACTCAATCAGTCTTGTGTTTCAGAGGACATGGAGAGAACCTGAGGTGTTGGAGCCTATTCTATGCAAACCAGATAAGATGTTGATTCCCCTAAGGACAGGTTCTTTTGGAGTAAAATTCCTTCTGTTGATCCGTTATCACTGCATCTACAAAAAATCTTGAAAGAGAGTGCATCACCTCCTCCCTGAACATGGAGTTGTGGATGTTGGACTGATTTGAAAAGCACAGTTATGCTTGAGCCATGTTTGCTCTCTGTATGCTCCTGAAAACTTGTCCAGCTAGACAGTTGAGGGCATTTGGCTCTCAACCCACAAGCTTGGGAAACCACATCTGATGCCTAGGTACTGAGAGTCCTTGCCAGAGGCTACAGAATCTCCTTTCAGTTCTCTGTCTAAATCTGAAACAAAATTTTCTTCCAAACATTCCAACCCAGCAGCAGAGATCCAAAAATTGCTTGTCAAACTAGCCATCCATGAAGTTACCAACAGACCGGATAGGATCTAGGATCTATTTAAGATTCTCTTTGGTGCCAAAGTAAAACAAGGAGATATGCCTTATTGTACCCGAGCAAGTTAAACCTCCTTGTGAAGATGACCCAAGTTGTGCACGCTATTGTGGATTTCCTAGTAGAACTTTTCCAGTCTGGGCTCAGCTACTTTATTAAGGTTCAAATGGTGGTCATCTTGAATTTTCATGGTGGTCAAGGACCTGCCTTTTTTGAAGGGCAGTTTTCTGCTGAGGGCCTCTAAGAGACTTTTCCTCCTTGGGACCTGCCCCTTCGTCAAACATTGACAAAGGTTCCTTTTGTGCCAACGACTACTGTAGACTTGAAATTTCTGTCACAGAAAACTCTTAATCGGTTATTTCAGCTAGATGAGTTTCAAAGCTTCAAACATTATCTCGCAATCCTCCTTCCCTTATTTTTCACAACGATAGGATATTTTTGAGGAATAATCAATCTTTCTTGCCTTAGGTAGCCACTGAGTAACTTAAATAAATTGATTTCAATTGCTAGTTTTCTTCCTAAAATTTAGTAACAAAGGAGAATATATACTTCATTGTCAATTAAGGATTTTATTTGGATAGGATAAAACCATTCATAAGATAAGACCAACTTTAGCTAAATTCAGTAAACAAGTTTCCAAGATTACCTTGTCCATATAACTTTCTGATTGCATACCCTTTAATCTGATATTGTCAATTTTTCATCTCATCTATCTCATCCTCACATATGGGTCTGTACCCGATCCATCAGATCTGACTCGGCTGTTAGCAAGGTCATGGCAACCAAAAAAGCTCTTGGATATCTCCTCTTACCAAGAATGCATTTCTCCCCATTACCTCAGATCTCATTTCCCGCTTTGCAGAGATATGGTCAGTCTAACAAACTCTTGGTTTCAGGTTGTGTTCTATATTTTTTACAATGTCTTTTTCCTTAATTATTCGCTCTTTGTATTTTCCCCCATCTCTCTCTGACTTGTAGTTCAGAGCTCCTTCTTACAGTAACTGCATTTTTATTTAAGCCACTTTTCTTCTCCCCTTCTTCCCACCAGTAACCATTTTTCTTATAGGTTACACCCCCTTTTACTGTTGAGGTAACTCTTTTACTATTATCGTTAGCAGTTTTTCTCCTCTGTGTAACAACAACAAAAAACTCCTTTCCTTTTATCATTTTGTGCTGCGAGTGTGCTTATGTGTGTGATGTCTTTCTTGAGATTTCTCTCTTCCGTCCTCTTTTCAAGAAAAGCCAGCTGGCTTCAAAAAATGTTCTAAGTGCGGGCATAAAATCCCGGTCAGTGACATGCACACTTTGTGTATACTGTCTTGGACTCCTTCACTTGCAAGATAATTGCTCTATATCTCTCTCTTTTAATCATAGAACATTAGCTGAGTACAAAAACAAGCTCTTTTTAAGAGATATGTTGCCTTCACATTTCAGAGAGGCTGTTTTTGGAACTAGAGGAAATTAAAGTTCAGCTACTAAATCTAAATCAGCTCATTCGAGCCCATTTTCTTCTTTTTCCTCCAGGTCCTCTGACAAAGCTAAGAAGCGACCTTCTTTGGTGCTGACTGATGTCTCAGAACCGAAGTCCAAGACCTTAAAATCTTCCAGTTCTGGTGGCTCTGAGATCCAATCAAAGACCTCATCTCTGACCTCCACTCTTTTAGATCTGACTTCTTAAGCTCTGATCATATCTAGTAAGGATAGATCAGATTCATTGATGTGGAATCTGACATCCAGCCCCTTTAAGTCAATTCTGCAGTTGCCAAGGACTTGGTACTGTGTGACTAATCTCCTGTAGTCCACACAGAACCTGGTACTTTGAGAGTACTGTCTCCTTTTTTGTTGAGGCCTAGATCCCCTTCATCTTCGTCCTCCAGTTCAACCAGGAGCCTAAATGAAGAAGACATGGAACAAATGGTGCAGAAGATTTTGTGGATACAGGGTATCACTAAATCTCCTTTGACCTTGACTCTGCAGGTTTCAGGCCAGTTCAAACCATCTACTTCCCCTATTCCTCCGACTTCAGAGCAAGCTTCTGAGCTTTCAAATCAGATACTCTTGGTGCCTTTGTCTGATCTGAAGAGATCCTTTTATCCAGATCAGACAATCGCTCGGAGCTCATCAGCTTTCTCGGTGCCAGAGAGCTCTCAGAGCTGAAGCGAACCTCGCAAACCTCATGTGCACTTGACTTCCAGGTCTTGAGCAGTCAATGCACCTCGGGGCTTCTGTGAAGGTAAGCTTGGCTCCAGCTTCAACCCAGGGTGAGCTGTCTTCTAGACTGGAGGGGACTCCATCCCAAAAACATGGTTTATCAGAGCCAGAGTTTTCATCCGTTCAGGAGCAGTCAGTCTTTGGGGCCTTGGAGAGGGCTATAGCTGCTTCAGCAACTAAGAAGCCACTTGCCCCCTCAGATCTGCCTTATCAATGAAATACCCAGCCTGCCTCTTCTCAACACCAGGTTCTGCTGGGACTGTGGGACCACAGGTGCCAGAACATCCATCTGGGTACCCTTGATTCTTCCTATAGCTCTCCGCATTACCCCACTGAGGAGGTCCCTAGGAAGAGATATGCAAGAGGAAGCATTTGGACTCCACGGAGGAGTCAGCCACCGAAGACATGTCCTCATTGAGGATGAAGGATCCCCAAGGTCATCCTCTGTGTTTCCTTTGGGCAGATTCTGGTGATTCTGAAGCAGAGAGGTGTCTGGTAATCCAGCAGTCCTTTGCCTGAGGAGTCTGTGTACTTGGCTGCCTTTGGGTCTTGGCCATTCACCTCCTGGGTGGCTCTGCCCACCGATGAGCTCATAGGTTTGATCTCATGGTGGGTGTGGGAAACCCCAGATTCTATTGGGATAAGGCTTTCTGGACAAAAGGGGTTGCAGTAGATGCCATGGTTGTGATGGCAGTGACAAAGAAGGAACTCTCAAGGAGAGCAACTATCCATCCTCCTAATAAGGATTCCAGGATGATGTATAGATGTAGGAAGCATGTCTTCTTGTCAGTGACCTTTGCCTTAAAGTCACTGAATTACATTTCTCATTTTATCAGACTGCAGAAGGATCTGTTCAAGGAGATCTCAGATACCCTTAAAGGAGCAGTATCTGAGAGAGCTAAGGAGAAAGTAGCTTCCCACTTAGCCACCCTACATTCAGTAACCAAATAGTCCATGAGGATCACAGCACATACAGCCGAAGAAATGAACCGGGAGATGGGTTCCGGCATCTTCATGAGGAGCCATGCCTGGATGTGCCTTTGCGATTTTGTGGAACCTTTTAAGTCTTTGTTCATCAATGCCCCATTTGACAGAACATCCCTTTTTGGTCCCAAAGTCAAGCATATACTATCCAGGTGTGAGAAAAAAAGTAAGACCCTATCTGCCATGGGCATTCATTTTTCAACTCCTCAGAGACCTTATCCCAAAGGTCAGAGAGGCAACGAAAAATGTGGTTCAAAAAAAATCTCAAGGGTCCTGCCAAGACACATCTGGTGAGTTTTCCACCAAAGGCAGAGGGAAAAACAATAATGGAAGACATTGCCCTCAAGGGAGAGGAGGTCCTCAAAACCAAGGCTACTGGGAATCTTTCTTCAGGAAGCCTTTCCAGTGCTGCTGAAAGGAGACCCGATTGTCCACCTAAATTCCTTTCTCCCAACAACCGCTTCCAATCAAAAAAAAAATCCCACATGTATGAGATTCCTGGGATTTTCTCATGAAAATGAAAAATGTTGAATTTAATGAACATTGTGTTTTGTTACAATTGATGTGGTTGAACTGTTCAATACAATCCCACATGATGTGGGATTAGAATGGTTTCATGACTTCTTGTGTGAGTGTACTAGCCTGGATAATAACACTGTTAATGTTCTTGTTCTGTGTATGGAATTGGTAATAAAGTATAACTTTGTCTATCTGGAAGGTCAGTACTATAGACAAAGCAAAGGGGTAGCAATGGGGGCTTCTTGTGCCCTCATTTTCACAAATATTGTATTGTTACAATGGGAGAGACACATTTTATTCCCACGTTTTGCGAGAACACCTTGGAATTTCTATCTCCGATTTTTGGATGACATTTTTATTCTGTGGGATAGCGAAGTGAGTGAAATTGAGGGGTTTATTAAGTTTATAAATGCATCGACCCCTTTTTTGAGCTTCACTTATCAATACAACCCCTTTAGTATGAATTATTTAGATGTCACCATGTCCAAGGACATGCAGAACAAGAGATGGGTTAGCACCATATATTGGAAACCAACCTACAGTAACAGTATATTACATTTTGAAAGTAACCACCCCCCATCAAAAATTTTGTAAAATCATGGGGCAATACATCTGTCTAGTCTGTATGGTTTCAAGTTGGGAAACCTTTAACAAGGCATGTGAGAAAATGGGACATATGTTTTCTAACAGAGGTACCCTACTGAGATGGTCACGCAGGTGTGTAGGGATATAACAGTCAAAAGGCAAATGGGAGAGATTATTCTGCTCATTTGTTCTTATGAAGTTTCAGGGAGGAACTCTTTTAGGAGAGGTGGTACAAATAGTAAGTTGGATCTACAAGGAGCTTTTATTATACAATATTGCAATGAGGCTGCCCACATTAGAAGCATTATTTACAAATATTGGCACATTTTTCCCATTTTAAGGAAATGAGCATGGTGGCTAACCAAAAACCCCAAATCATATTTAGGAGAGGGAAAACCTTGAAGAATCATTTGGAACAGGGCACTTTTGACTATGGATTGGAGTTTACCAACACAAAATGGGGAAATTATAGGTGTGGCCATTGTGCCCAATACAAAATGGTCTTTGAAGGAGATTGTGTCACAGTGAATCATTTTAATATTTTTTCTAGGATTCACATTAGTGGCAACTCGGTGGGGGTTATATATGTCACCAGATGCTCAAAATGTGAGTGTTTCTATGTGGGGAAAACTAAGAGAAAGTTCAAGGAGCATATGTATGAGCATGAATTGAACATCGGGAAGGGGGATATAAAAAATGCATTGGCCAAGCACATCAGTGAGCACAAGGACCACAGCTTGAGCTTCTTTGTTTTGGAACGTTTACAAAGGGACCTCTGGGAGGACCCTGGGAAGATCGGTTAGAAACCAAGGAGCTGAGGTGGCAACTGAGGCTCAATGCTACTCCCCCCCCCCCCCCAGGTTTGAATGAAAGCACCTCTATAGCTAGCATTTTAAAGTTGAAATCATATGTGGTATGATTCCACATACATTTTTCTTAAGCTATCAACCTGTTTTAACATGTATATGTCATTTGTTTCACTTTTATGAAAATTATTTTTATGAATTTTATGCAGTTGCATTAGTTTTGATATAAATTTATTAACTTATATTATTAACATCAAATGTTTAAATGCATTGTAATCTCTGTTCTTGTGGATAGATAAATTCTTTGGATATTTATTACAGTGTTGCTGTTTTCTGTTCCTGGATCCATTCTGTTCCTGAGTGGTTTGTGCCTTCTACATGTTTTTGTGTTTGGTTCTTCTTTAAAGGAGCCTTATTGTTAACACCCCCCCCCCCCAACAAAGATCCCTCTCCTTCTTGGGATCTTAATATTGTTCATTGCTTAATTGTTCAACCAACCTTCAAACCTACAGCATCTTGTAATATTAAGATGTAATGGGATCCTATCTCGCCTACATTCATGACAGATGGGTTCGGAGCCGATCCATCGGCTCCGACTCGGCAACTAATACACTAGCACGAAGTCTCTCATTGGCTGGGCTACTCCCTATCCCAGGATGCTCTACACCTGCTTCCCCAGATCTCGTTTGCCACTTAACAAGCTGGACGTGGTCTTGACTTGGCTGGAGCTAAGTGGTTATTTTTACCTTATTGGTCCTTGACCTAGGGAATTTTTTGTCCATATTAACCAAACAGCTGTTTTAACAGCTATTGCTTACTATTTCTTAAGTTTTGTTGGAGTGATTGAGTGTTTTCAAAAAGTTGATTTTTTCTGTCGGGCATGGCCCGTTTAAGTTAGAGGGCCTTTGCCCTACTGTTGAGTGCTACTAGGTTTGATTAACTTTTGGTTAGTTATTTTTCGGGCAAGGCCCGTTTAAATTAGAGGGCTTTGGGCCATTTAACTTTTTTCTTATTGTTGTGAGGTAAACTTTCACCGGTACTCGTGCCAGTGTGTCTCGCGCTTTTCAGTTGGCGCTTTTTTGTGTATAGTGCTTTACTTGTGAGTAAGATTTCATAGAGTTTCCTTTTTACTTGTATCATGTCTAAGGAACAAAAGTCCGGTTTTAAAAAATGCACTCGGTGCAATTACAAGATGTCCATTACAGACAGTCATTCAGTCTGTGTTTATTGTTTGGGACCGAAACATCTGCAAGAGACTTGTAGCGTCTGTCATGCGTTCTCCGCTAGAGTTCTTCAAGAACGCAAGAACAAGTTGATATTGAAAGGGCTTATCAAACCTTCTTTTGAGGAAGCCTTAAATCCACCTGTTGCTTCCAAAAAGAAAAGATCTTCGGCTCCGACAAGTCCGTCGGAGCCGACTTCTAAAAAGACAAAATTGACCTCTTCTTCCTCGGCTCCACTGACTTCGGGGCCGAGGGTCGAAGGGTCTGCCTCGATACCTCCTACTTCGGCTCCATTGCCTTCGGAGCCACAAGTTGGAGTATCGAGAGGTGAATCACCTCCATCGGTTCCAATGGCTTCGGAGCCGGTGGAAGTGTGCAGCTCAGACTCTTCCCCCTCGGCTCTGAAGAAGGCTCCTTCGGTGCCGATGGTGGTCCATGCTGTGGTGGAGTCGGCGCCGATAGCATTGGAGCCGTGTCGGAGCCGGTCCCCTTCTCCCTCGGAGCCGAGAGAAAAGTCTTCTCGAATGTCTACCTCCTCTAAATCCTCGAGACTTTCAGATTCGGACCTGGATAGGGTTTTACAGAGGCTATTCCAATCTCCAGTGTTTACTAAAATGGTCTCGGCTCCAGCACAGTTTGCTTCGGAGCCGATCCCTCCTCCAACACATTTGATTCCTCCTCCAACCTCTTTGGAGCCGGTGGTGGTGGAGCAATGTGGAGCCATACGGTCGGAGCAGAGACCCTTTTCAGGCCTTTCGGTTCCGACTGTGCTTCCTACCCTGTCCTCCGGTTCAGGGTTTGGCACTGCGACTTCTTCAGCCGGAGCCGAAGGGAACACTTTAGGTTTGGGTGCTTCGGTACCTAGTCTTCCTCTTGGAGCTTCGGCTGCTGGAATTCCTGGTGCCATCGTGGCCTCTAGACCAGCGACCTCCTTGGATTCTGGAGGTCCGGCCTTTGAGGTCATGAGGAGCGCGCTAGCCATGTCTTTGCCGGTTCAACAAGATTCTACCTCACCGTTCCTAGAATTGGAGACTGGTGCCTCTGTTGTGTTGCAGCCCCCCGGCAGCGGGGCCCCAGGGCCTGAGGATACCCCCATCGGCGGTTCCCTTCTTCCGGGTGGTCCATCCGAATCTGCTTCGGATGAACCACCAAGGAAGAAATTGTGTAAGAGGAAGCACGTAGACTCCCAAGATGAGTCTGTTACATCGGATACTGACCTCGATGACGCAGAAGGGTCTCCCAAATCATCTTCGGATGATATCTCCTTCTCAGACATCTTGGAGATTCTGAGACAGAGAGGTGACTGGCAAGCCAAAACCCCTTCAGCTGAGGAGTCAGTCTTCCTCAAGGCCTTTGGGGCCCAGCCTTCCGCCTCCTGGGTGTCTCCGCCCTTTGATGAACTCCTTGATTTGGTTTCTCGAAGGGCGTGGGAACACCCTGATTCTGTGGAACCAGTGCCTGCGAGGCCCAATAAATGTTTGTCAGCCCCCCCCCCCCAGAAGGAGTTTCTCACAAAGGGTGTGCCTGTAGATGCTTTGGTGGTGGCTTCTGCCACACAGCAGGACGTGGCAGAGGCTTCGACGTCTATTCATCCTCCTAATAAGGATTCTAGGAGCATGGATAGGTACGGAAGCGACCTCTCTTCAGCGGCCTTTACCTTACGGTCGCTGAACTACTTATGTCATTTTACGAGGCTCCAAAGGGATCTTCTCAAAGAGCTAAATGACTCTCTTGTTGGTAACCTACCTGAGGCACTGGCCCCGACTGTTGGCGCACAGATGACTACCCTCTTTTCTATTGTTAACTCGTCCATGAGGCTCATTTCATATGCAGCCGAAGGGGCGAGTAGAGCAGCGGGAACAGGCGTTGCCCTCAGGAGACAAGCCTGGTTACGCTTGTGTTCGTTCACGGAGGCCTTCAAGTCTTCCTTCGCCGACGCCCCCTTTGATGGGTCATCTTTGTTTGGACCCAAGGTGAAGGACACACTAACTCGGTGCGAGCAGGAGGGCAAGACTTTGACTGCCGTTGGGGCCTGATTTTCCACTCCTTCTAGGCCTTACCCCAAGGCTGGGAGAGGAGGGAAAATGTGGTTTAGAAAATCTCAGAAGTCTTTCCCTACTCCACCCAGTGATTCCCCCTCCAGAGGCAGAGGGGGGGGGGGATTTTGGAAGACGCCGCCCCAGAGGTGGCAGAGGCTCCCGTAACTCTGGAGACCGCGATTCCTTTCGTGGTTCTTCATACAACCAGCGTTCCTGAGTTGTTGCCCGACTGTGCAACTCCGGAGACAGTCGGGGGTCGCTTTGCGGTGCACCCACAAGCTTGGGAATCCATAACAAGCGATCAGTGGGTGCTTCGCATTATTACCGGAGGATATATCATCCCCTTCATCAAACCCCCCCTTTCTTTAAGGGAAATCCCGGACGTACCACCCAGTCAGCGGGATCAGGCAGCATTAGAAGTTTCAAAGCTGCTAGAAAAAAGAGCCATCCAGCCTGTCCCCGTCGACCAGATCGGATCAGGAACTTACTCAAAATTATTTTTGGTACCGAAAAAGACAGGGGACTTCAGGCCCATTTTGGACCTCAGTTCATTGAATCGCTTCAGAAGAAGTCCAAATTCCGAATGGTCACTCTTCAATCTGTTCTTCCTTTGCTGGAAAAAGATGCATGGATGTGCTCCATAGATCTCCAGGACCCTTACTATCACATTCCCATAGCTCAAGAGTCCAGGAGACATTTACGCTTCCGCCTCGGAGTCAGTCATTTCCAATTCCGAGCACTGCCCTTTGGTCTCACCACAGCCCCCAGGGTGTTCACCAAGTGTCTGGCAGTGGTAACTGCTCACCTGAGAAGTCTGGGATTCCAGGTGTTTCCTTATCTAGACGACTGGCTCCTTACTGCCACCTCCGAGCATCTACTACTCCAAGCGCTCAGAGCCACGTTCACCTTGGGCCGTTTCTTGGGGATCACATTCAATTTGCAAAAATCTGTACTACAGCCTTCTCAGCGTATTATTTTTATAGGTGCAGACTTGGACACAAAGAGAATGCGCGCCTTTTTACCGGCAGCAAGAATTCAGATCTTACAAGATCAAGTCAAATCCTGTCTCCACCTACAAAGAGCCCCGGCCCATCGGATCCTACAACTGTTGGGCTCGATGGCGTCGACCATACTTCTAGTTCCCTTGGCCAGACTTCACATGCGAATTCTACAATGGCTACTGTCGGTTCAATGGTCTTATCAGGAACTTCCCTTGAACCACTTAATCATAATCACGGAAAGTTGCCGTCGAGATCTGCATTGGTGGCTTCTCCAATCAAATCTCGACCAGGGGCGACCCTTTATACCTCAATGTTTCGTTGCCACTGTGACTACGGACGCCTCCCAGGTAGGGTGGGGGGGGTCATTACCTGGACAGGTCGGTCCAAGGCACATGGCAGATCCAGGAAACGCATTTGCATATCAATGTCCTGGAAATGAGAGCGGTACTATTGGTACTCCAAGCTCTCCATCACGCTCTCCCACAGGGTCCAATTGCTATCCTATCCGACAACATGTCGGTGGTATGGTACATAAACAAGCAAGGTGGAACCAGGTCTTACCCACTATGCAGAGAAGCCATGAGACTTTGGCACTGGGCGGTAGCTACCAACCGCTTTCTAATGGCAACGCACATACCGGGGAAGTCCAATGTGATTGCGGACAGATTAAGCAGGACCATTCTTTTACCCCACGAGTGGTCCCTCAACCAGAATATAGCTGCGAAAATCTTCGACAGATGGGGTCATCCTTGCTGCGACCTGTTTGCCAGTCCTCACAATGCGAAATGCAGAGAGTTCTTCACACTGTTCCCTTCTCAGGGACAGATTCCCAGGGACGCTCTGACTCTCATTTGGCCCCCCGGTCTTCTCTACGCCTTCCCTCCATTCCCCCTCCTACCGAGGGTGATACAGAAGGCCATTTACATGGAGAGCGAGATGATTTTGATTGCCCCACACTGGCCTCGTCAAGTTTGGTTTCCTTTCCTACAGAGGCATGCGATAGAAGGTCCATGGTTTCTGGATCCGGTGCCAGACCTGTTGACTCATCAGTCAGGACGGCTTCATCCGTCTCTCAGGTCCCTGAAGTTGGCAGCATGGTTACTCCACTTCCATCCTTAGTTCGAGACAATGCTCTTTCGCCGGACGTGGTTCACATACTGTCTTCTTCTCATAAACCTTCCACCATCAAACTTTATTCCAGTAAATGGAAAAGGTTTGCCTTCTGGGCTCAAGAACGGGGTATAGATCCTATTACTGCACCAGTATCGGAGGTTCTGAATTTTCTGGCCTCCCTCTTTCAGTCGGGCTCTTCAGTTTCTACCATTAAGGTTCAGCTAGCGGCCATCTCTAATTTTCATGCTTCTTTTGAACCTTCATTGATGTCTCACAAACTTTGTAAGGCCTTCCTTAAAGGGACTTGGCTCCTTAGGCCTCCTTTATCTCATCCTGTCCCCCCTTGGGATTTGAATATGGTTCTTGCTGCCATAACTGCCCGTCCTTTCGAACCAGCTGCTACCTGTGATTTAAAATTTCTGTCTTGGAAAACGGCCTTTTTAGTAGCCATAACGTCTGCCAGGCGAGTTTCAGAACTTCAAGCTCTTTGTTCTGATCCTCCCTATTTGATTTTTCACAAGCATAGAGTTTCATTGAAATTAAATCCTGCATTCATACCAAAAGTGGCCTCCTCTTTCTGTATCCAACAAACTATAGAACTCCCTGTCTTTTTTCCAGAATTCTCTAATAATGCAGAATATACTTTGCATCAATCGGACGTACATAGACAACTGCGTTTTTATTTGAATAGAACCGCTCAAACGCGGAAATCTAATCAATTGTTGTTTCCTTTGCAGCGAACAAATTGGGTCAACCAGTAACAAAATCTTCCATATCTAAATGGATTAAAGATTGTATAATTTTTATTTATTCACAGGCTAACAAAGACCTCCCCTTTCCAATCAAGGCTCATTCTACCAGGGCAATGGCTACTTCCGTAGCTTTTCACTCCAAGTTATCAATAGATGATATTTGTGCTGCAGCAACCTGGACTTCTCCGCACACTTTCATTTCTCATTACAAATTGGATGTGGTTTCTCGAGGCAGAGCTTCCTTTGGTTCCACAGTTCTCAGGAGTGTGTTCCAATGAGCCACCCGGGATGTAGGTGCTAGGGACGCTGTCCCATCTGTCATGAATGTAGGCGAGATAGGATCCCATTACATCTTTTAGTTATGTACTTACCATAACTTCGGATGTATGGGATCCATCTCGCTACATTCATAAGTACCCACCCTCCTTCCCCTTCCATTTGGATTTAGAGGAGCTGTAGCCCTTTTTTCTTGGCGTTCTTTCTTGAAGAACTTTAGTTGGTTATAGTGACTACTAGTTTTTCTGTGTTTGCATGGATGTATGAAAGCGAACAAACAAGATCTGGGGAAGCAGGTGTAGTGCATCCTGGGATAGGGAGTAGCCCAGCCAATGAGAGACTTTGTGCTAGTGTATTAGTTGCCGAGTCGGAGCCGATGGATCGGCTCCGAACCCATCTGTCATGAATGTAGGCGAGATGGATCCCATACATCCGAAGTTATGGTAAGTACATAACTAAAAGTTATTTTTGTGTAAAACTCTCTTTTTGGTGGCTGTCACATTTGCAAGATGAATATCAGAAATTAAGGCTCTTGTCTTCCCAACTCCCATATTTGGTTTTTCGTAAAGACAGAGTCTGTTTGAGCGCCAACCCCTCCTTTCCCAAAGTTGTTTCGTAAGCAGATATTAACCTGACTATACATTTGCCTGTTTTATTCCCTAATTTTGCTAAAAAGGGCAAATATGTTTTACATTTGTTGGATGTTCATAGTTCTGTTTACACAGCACTAAAGAATTTCAGAAAACAAACTAATTGTTTATTGCATTTGCAGGCCCTAGGAATCGCCTTCCAGTTTCCAAAGTTATCTTATCAAGATGGCTTTCTAGTTGTATTTCCTTTATTTATTCTTCAGATGGCATGAAACCTACCAAATCCATTTGAGCTCATTCTACCAGGGCTATGGCCACATCTTCATTTTTACAGAAAAATGCTTCCTTGGATGATATTTGCACAGCAGCCACTTGGGCCAACCATCATACCTTTGTCACTCATTACAAGTTAAATTTGGTCTCCAGGGGAAGGGCCTCCTTTGGTGCAATGGCTCTGAGGAATATTCTCCCTTGAGTCCATCCGCAGTAGAGGTAGATAGGGAATCAGTCCCATATGTGAGGATGAGATAAAATATTGACAATATCAGATAAAGAAGTTATGTACTCACCATAACATTCCATCTGTATCATTGATTCTTTCCTCTCTCCTCAAATCCCTCTTCCATTGTTTTCTTGGTTGAATGGGAGAATTTCAAAATGGTTAGATTGATATTCCCTATACTCCAGAAATGGTCTCTCTTAAGATCTTTTTGTGTCTTAAGTACTGGGTTTTCAGCTTTCTTTATACATGTAACTATAGCAAATGAGATCTGAGGTAATGGGAAGAGATGCATTCTGAGTAAGGGGAGCTATCCCAGAGCTTTTTTGTTTGCCATGAGCTTGCTAATGGCCGAGTTGGATCCGATGGATCGGATCTGGACCCGTATGTGAGGAGAAAGAAAAAATTGACAATACAGATGGAATGTTACGGTGAATACATAATTTCTTTTTTTATTCTATGAAAGGTGTACTGCTACCGAAATACCCTCCAAATGCCTACAACTTGCCTCCAGTTCAATAGCCTGCCCATTTTCTTTATTTGTAGATCTATATCTGAGCAATGTGTTCCACTTCTCTCGCTGGAAACAATCCATAATGGCTCTGCATAAAGGTCACAGTAATCTCATTGCATTTAGACCCATTGCCATTTTATATTCTCTCTCCACATATTAGAAAAATGCATTTAAAAGCAACTCCTACACCATCTTTCCACAAATAACCTGTGGTCCCTTACAATACATAAATTCCACCCATGTTCTAGCACTGAAACTGCCCAAGTATTTTTGTTCTCTGCAATATCAGTCACAATAAAACTAAAGGCCTTTCAACTGCTTGACATAGCTGGCCTGTCTAAAGTCTTTAATACAGTATCACAGGCCTCAGCTTCAATACTAAAATGGTTCCAAAACTACCTCAGAGGTCACTCACAAACAGTAAGATGGTTTTGAACATGCATACCAACAAACATTGGTATTCTGTAAGGGTCCATACTTGGGGCCCATCATTTTTAACTCATTCACTCTAATGGAGCTCAGAAAGTGTGCACTGCAACTTCTAATGGGTGGAGCCTAAGCCTTTTGATAGAATCAAATTATGTCCTCACATTTCAAACAAATGTTCATATCTCTGGAACCATAGGGGTTATGAAAGCAGTATAAATGGCAAACTACAAACTATTTTTATAGTGGTAGTATTATTCAGGTTCTCGGTCTTAAACTGAATTTTATAAGTCATAGTAAACACAGTGAGTATTACATTTGTAATATTTTGTAAACAACTTACAATATCTCAGCAACTACTCAAGTTACACACATACTGTCAGCATCATTTTATTAGTCTAGACGAGAACTTTCATATGAGGCTAAGGAGTTCTGCTTGTGTTACTTGGTTGTTGAGATATTTAGAAAAATGTGTAAATTCTATCTATATAAATTAATATCATAAAAACAACAGTATCTATTTACCTGCACTAGACAGAAGTCATATATTAATGCAGTTGAGTTTGTCGTTGTGTAAGCTTTAAGATGAAATCTTTTCAGACCTTGTACATAGCATGGTTTTGGAATTATTGATGTAAATATGAACAAGCAATATTTGACATCTGCAGGCGTGAGCAGGAGTTAACTGTAGATACATCTGGATGTAATGAATTAATACATTAATGATATGCACACCATTCTAAGTCACTCAAGCCTCGTACAATGTGCTGATGATTCTATGCTGATCTGCTCTGCCACCAACTTATTTTATATCGGCTGAGTTGTATCCGACAACCAGTTTACCTCCAGGAACTCCTAACTTTTGATGAAAAGAATGAACAAGGTTATCCTAGGGCCAAAAAATTCTGGTATCAAAATACTCTGTTATGGTGATGGCTAACATTTTCTCATATACATATGATTTTAGATAAATTATTTATGAACTATTATTGTAGACTGAGGTAGTGTGCAGTACTCAGTCTGCCAGAAAGCTTCATGTTCACACAGCTTATACCTGGACTTAGTCCTGGAAGAAGATATAAGCAAAGCTTTTAGCTTGTTGTGTATTTATGAACATGAGTGTAAGGAACTGTCACTGAATAACCATAACTGTCATATCTGATGCTGAATGATCAGATTGGTTATCCTAGGACAAAAAAATTCTGGAGTCAGAATACTCTGCAATGGCGATGTCCAACATTTCCTTATATAAATTTGATATGATTCTGTATACGTCCTTATCCAACTTTCTTTTAAATTTGTTGTGACCTCTCCAAACAATCTTTGATTGCTGAAACCGTTTGGAAGACACAAACCAAAACATTTCATTTCAGCAATTAATTGGAGCTTCCTGTATTTTTGGCGTATTCCACATTTATATAGACTTTTGTGCCTACCTTCTGTAACTACTTGTACATACTAGTAACTGACCATGATAACACAATAGAGTTAAACAGGAATCATAGGAATAGAGATCAACAGGTTCAGCTACGAACTGGACATCCTGTCATTTATGCAAGTGTTTGTTTTATCTATGCTATTATAAAAAGTAGTAGTGGCACATGTTTGTAAATTCTAATTAAACTAATTTTTGTGTAGGCTATTAGTATGCTACAAGGGACATTAGTTGCTGAGTACCCCCTCCCTCTTTTTGTACAGTGTTTCCCTCAACATCACGTTAAGTCAAACATGTAACCTAGTGTGTGGTACTTACTTGATCCCAACACAGACCTGGTGCATTTCCAATTCATAAGAGACGTAGAATCTAAGTTGGGTTTTATATTACATTAGTATGAAATTTAATCAATTTATTGCTAATTCCGCTGTAAACTCCTAAAACAGAGCGCATGTGTTTTTTCCTTTGTCATTTCAGTTTCTGTTATGGGAATCGGCACCTACCTTATATCATACTGATTACTGATAATTTTTTTTTTGGTGTAACAGACTGACCAGAAGTCCTACCTGCTCCTTTCAACCTCGCTATGTTGAGGCTCTCTCTGTTCCCCTACCCTATCCTCATTCCCACCCAGCCCCACTTTCCCCAAATTTATGCTTACATAATCACACCCACTGCTTCAACAGCCACTCCAAACTATCACTCATTCTCCCTCCCACCACTCTTTAGTCCACACAAGTCTTTCCTTTTTTCACCGTCCTTTTTTCACACCTACCACTCCATCCAATTAACAACCACCTTATAACACACCTACAACAGTTTTGCTCTACATGTCTCCCACTCTACTCCTGCTCAAGCCAAACCTATACTTCCCAAACATTAGGCTGCTACGACCCTTCTTACTCTGTTTCATCATGTTACACCATTATACCCTATAAAACCCTCTTCACCAGGCTTCCCACAATATGTGGCTACTCAATTTATTACTCATCACTTTCCTCACAATGACTTATCAACTCGCCTCTTACAACCACCTCCAAACCTTATCTACACATTCACCCACCACTTCCCTACACTCTACTCCATCCCTACTACAGACCTACTTTAACTTATCAGCACAATTAATTCATAACACACCCATCCACTTATTCACACTAAGATATTTCACCACTCATACACCCCTACACATACTACAGAAATACTACCTAATCAACATCTTTCTGCTTGTTACTCATATCGTACCTACTACATTAAGTGGAGACATCCACCTCAATCCAGGCCCCAATCCAACCACCCAGACACCACTCCAACAGCTTAACTCAAACCTGCTAATAACACCCCCCATAACACAAACTAACTCTGGCCTATTTTTTCTAAACATCAACATCAGAAGTATTCTTAACAAATCATCTGACTTTCAAGTTACCCTTTCACTTTACTCCCCAGATATTGTAACAGTTACCGAAACCTGGCTCAAGAACTATAACAAAAGCAAAGAATTTCTACCCCAGGGATACAGCATCCTTAGAGCAGACAAAAATAACAAATGTAGAGGTGGCTTGGCAATTGTATATAAAAACTATCTAAACATACAGCATCTTCCCATTACCCCACCACACCCCAACTCTCTGACTTGGAAATATTCATCTCACTTTTTCAACTCAACATGAATAAGGCCACCATAACCATAGTGGTATATCTCCCTCCTGGCAGCAATACTTAATTAATATAAAACATATTTGGTTGGGTATCATCTACCATAAATCATGAAACAGTCATCCTAGGTGACTTTAACTTAGACTGAGGCACTTGTACCTCCATGAATTCCACCAGTCATATCAACCTATTCAGTTTCACTCAACTCATATCCACTCCAACTAAAACTTACACAGCAATATTCACTGAATACTAGACTGGATGCTATCCAGTCGTCCACATCTATGCTCATAATCTGGTTGCCTCCCTGACTCCCTAAGTGACCATTCCCTCAACTAACTTAAAAGGCACAGAACTAACTTATCCAAAAACAATATCTATAAAAATATCCACCTAAAAAGTTTTTTTTCTGCAGATACATTCAGCTACCTCCTGCAACATCACAACTCGTTCCCCTTGAAACATCTTTCCTTGGATGAGGCTGTTGCATACTTCAGCAACTCATTCCTAAACATCTTAGACACCCTTGCTCCTATTCATAGAATATGCTGCAAATCCACACCAGCACCCTGGCTAACAAGAGACAGCATAAACACTGAAACAAATAGATAAAGCTTGGCACACACATCAAACATGTAACAAGCCTCCTTCCACAAATACTGTCAACTGTGCAACCTAGCCAAAAAACAGGTTAGATCTGACAAAAAAAAATCATACTACACCACAATACAACAGAAACATAAATACAACCCACAAAAATTCTGGTTATCCATCAGTCAGCTCTTAAGTCCTGGCAAAACCACTACCTCCTCCCCTAGCAATTTAAATCCCAGCATAAGCACAGCAACCCAATTCAACACATATTTCATTAACTCTGTTCTAGCTTTAGTTAACAATTACAACAAAGACCCTCCTATCATCCCATCAACAGCTGAAAAGCAACACACAGCCTTCTCATTTCAGCCTGTCCCAACTACATATATCAAAAAACTCCTCCTCCAACTAAAACACACTAGACTAGCTGTAGATCAACTCCCAAGTGAATTTCTTTGACTAGCATCAGATTCTATGTCCTATCCTATCGCTATACTAATTAATCGCTTAATCATGGAACATTATGTACCAAAACTCTGGAAAATTTCCCATCAGAGTAAACCATCAGAACCATCAGAGTAAAATCAAACTATGTCGCCTGGCTAAGCAGAGAAACTAGGACCCTTCTGAAAACTACAGATAAAGCTTGGGAACTATGGTGTAAGACTAACAGGTCTATATTAGAAGCACAAAATGGCTTCTGAGCGAATACTTAAAGAGCGACACATAATCATCAAACTGCATTTAAGTGATTTGATGAATATGTCGCAGGGCAAGGAGGTAGTTGGCCAGCTACACGGAGTTGCCCCTTACTTCACTATAGTGCAATCTCAGAGTTGGTATATTTAGTTAGAGTGGGTGTGGGGAACACAGCCCCCCACATTGGGGTGTGTGGAGGGTGAAGCCCTCCACCTGATCTTCTTTTTTCGTCTTTTTCCGGTTAGGGGTCGCCACAGTGGATCACCTGTCCGCTCATGATTGGTAGTGGAATTTTTTTTTGTTTTTGTTTTTTTTTTTATTACGGTGTTGAGTTGCCAGCCCGGTGCCCAACATTTCACAGAAGGCACACACACTCACGCACTCATGCCTAAAGCCAATTTAGAGTGGTTTTTAATTTTTTTTTTTGTCCGAACGGCCACATGAATTTTTTCACTAGGAAAAAATTTGATTATGTGGCTGTTCACTGTTTACACATTTCACATATTATGCGTTGACTTTTATGTAGTCGCACATATGCACTTTTGTTGCTCTGATATAGACCCAGACTAACACAGTAGTTTCTAAACAACAGTATCAGGTACTTAGAAATAAGGCAAAAAAACAAATAAAACAGGATAAAATAAATTTCTATCATAACATTAAAAACACACACAATTCTCAAAAACTTTGGCATGCTATAAACTCAGTCCTTTACCCAAGAAAATCTACTATACCATCCCCAAACATCCACAACAATTCCGATAGCATAGCATAACATTTTTAACAAACATTTTACTGAATCTATAATCACATCAAAACCTGCTACTTGACTTAGCATTTATCCATCTCTCTCTAGCTTCCATTACCTGGTTTCACAGCTATTTAACCAACCGACAACAATCAGTTATATGGAACAATGAAATCTCTGCATTTCTATCCATCACTATAGATGTCCCACAAGGCTCTATTCTTGGCCCCCAACTGTTCTCCAGCTTTACAAACAGCCTCAGTTTCACCTCTCCCCATGCCACAATTATACAGTATGCAGATGATTCTATTGTTATTTGCACAGCCTTCTCCCTATCTAAGACTCAGTCTGCTTTCACAGACATAGAACTTTTCCTTAAAAAAGACAACTCATGCTAAACCCAAACAAGACAAAGGTTATGATATGCTCAAATAATCCCCCTTCATTAGTGCAAATAATGTCATCCAATAGAACTATAATCCAACCAGTAGATAGCACAAAGTTACTTGGTGTCACAACAGACTGCGGCCTGAAATAAGACAAACACGTAGCCCTCACCATAAAAAAATACATATTAAACTCGGATGCCTATATAGGTGTAGAACATTACTTACCCCATCAACTAGACAAGCAATTGCAAGAACACGCCTCCTCTTCACACTATTATACGCCTCACCCATTTTCTCTAATCTCAGAAAGACTGACCTATCAAAACCTGAAACATGCTACCACAAAATTGCTCGTTTTATTGCCGGCCTACACAATAGAATCCACCACTGTATTGCTCAGAAACAAGTACACTGGTTCGAACTTCCAAACCTACTAACACTCAACCAGCTAGTTATTACCCACAGCATCCTATACCAACCTGCAGCATGTCCTGCTCTAATACACCTAATACATCCTTACAACACTACTCGCTCCCTCTACTCATCTGAAAAACTATTACAAGCTAGGAAAGCCAATAACTCTTTTGGTGAATCCTTATTTTCATGTCAAATAGCAAAAATTTGGAACCGCACTCCACAACACATACTTACTACTCCTGCCATCTTAAAATTCAAGCTCCCTCTTAAAGAACATCTAACTAACAACTGTCTGTGCTCCTGTATCACCCCTGGATAACTCTATCTTCATATAGCTCTGTCCTGCTATACATCTTATTTTTACTCTGTTCAAACTAGCTTCTTGTATCTGTCAATTCTGATTTGTATGTAACATGGCTGATTTTTGATTTTATACATTGTACAAAGACTTGCTGTGTGTAGGCATACCTGTTTATTGCTTTTTCTACTACCATTTTTGTATATATTTTTTTCTACTATTGTGTATTCCATTTTATTTCTATTCTGATTATGTATATCTATTTTTTCTTTTTTGGGGCTTTTCCCCCTGGGCCTCTACTGAAAATGGGCCACCGGCCCAGTCGGACTAACCCAGCAAACAAATGTGAAAATAAATGAAAATAAATACTTCAGTATAGTCTGTAGGAGTACTTTCACCTCCTAAATGCTAACAAAACAAAATGCATTTTATTTAGCCCTGGCATCATTGTCATCTGATCCAAAATAACACAAATTGAACTAATCGCCCACAACAAACTGCAGGATGGGATTATTGATCACAAATTGAACTTTGATAAACATGTCACTTCAACAACCCATTAAAAAAATAGATATGCTATACAAACCCAAGCATTATCGTACAGAAGCAGACAGAACAACTATTGCTTAGACACTGCTTCTACTAACCTTATACTTGTCCTCAGTCCTAATTAGTATTCCCAAATCTTATGAACAAAACCTAGAGTAAACTTACAACAGAATACCCATAGCTCCAGCAAATATTCTCTTCAGAATTCACCACTTTAAAGCCTTATAAAAAAATGTACAAAATTGTAAGTGTTTGACTTGCATAGCATTTTAGCACTTATGTAAAGACTACCCATAACATAACGTTTAAACCAAGTGCCCTGCAATTCTGAAATATCACCTAGAAATATTTAGCAATCTGAAACCTAAGGTCCCAAACACACACCATGTTCTACAAGTATCAAAATTCTACAACCAGTATAAAGACTCGTTATACTCTTATGTATTCAATATATGGAACTTTAAACCCCCATGCTTCAGACATGAAGCAAATCACGGTTATCCAGTAGAAAGTAAAAATCTGTCTAACCTCATAGTGACTTTGCTTTTGTACCAAGCCTACATGCAACCTGACACACTGCAAACACACTTATTCCTCTTTCAACTGTCCATGCCACGTTTACACCTGGTAGACATTCCTGACCGCTTCCTCATACTCATTCTTACGCATTTACACCTTGTGAAACTAAACTTCTCACTGTGCCCACACAGTCTTTTATATCTATTCTCAGCCATCTTAATTATTACCTACTTTACCATTCTTTTCTTTTTTTTTTTCATTTTTCCTTTATCTCCTTTCACACTGTGTGCTTGCTCATGTAAATGATTCTCCACTATGTTATGTTGTATACTTTCTCTGTGCTAATTATTTGGTAATGTGAAAAAAGTATAATATGGAGCTTTTCCTCCCTAAGTCTTTGCTGAAAATGGACTTTTTACCAGTTGGACTATCTCTTTAAACAACCATACATACATTTTGTAAATTATTTAAAGCTAAGCAACTAAAAGCAATTTTATAAATGGTTAGAATTGTATATATTTATTTATTTTTAGATACAAGTGAAATTAGTTTTAATAAATATACAAATGCAATCTTTACAGCAAGAAAAATGGAGGATCAAGAAAAAGCCTGGGAGAAGAATGTGATAGTGAACATGGGGGACTATGTAAATATATGGAAATAGAATATCAGCAAGACAGAATGAATACATGTGAAGAAAGTTTAAGCAAGAATCTGATGTTAATCTTCACATAATCCTTGACTGTGGGCTCTGTTCCGAGCCTCAGAACCAATTTGGCCGTTATTCCAGTGAGCCCCTTCCAAAAACGCTCAAACTAAGCTCTACCCACAATACTCCTCACAGAATTACCTCAGATCTTATTTGCTGCTTCATAGTGCCAGACGTGTTCTAGCCAATCTTTTGAGCATTAGTGTTTTCTTCAAACTGTAAGTTAGTTTTTTGTGTGTGCGTGAATGTGTTTTCTCATTCTTTCTTTCTTTTAACGTTAGGTAGTCTCTACTACCATCATTGGTATTTTCTCCCCTTTTACCTTCGGGTAACTCTTTATACCATTGTTGGTAGTTCCCTTTCCCTCTTTTTTTTCTTTCCTCTCTTTGATATGCAAAAAATAAATAAATAAATCGTTTCCACTTTCTTTAGTACAACAGTGTTTATGTGTGTGTGTGCGCATGTGTCTGTGTACCGTGGCCTTAGTTTTTTACAGTACGAGCAGACAAACCTCTAAAGATACCTCTGGCTTTAAGGGGTGCCAAAAATGTGACAGAAAGATGTCTAACTCAGATGGACACACACTTTGTGTGTATTGTCTCTGAGTGGTTCATCTACAGGAAGATTGTGCAATCTATCATGGGCTTAGTTCCAGAACTATGACAAATCACAAAAGCAAGTTAATCTTAAAAGGTATGCTTAAATTGGAGTTCGAAGAGACCACATCTGGTCCACAGATGGAAGGCAGTTCTTCCTCCTCTTCATCCTCTTCTAATGCTTTTCCACTCCTCAGTGGTCCTGTTCCAGGAACCAGAGAAGTGGTAGGCTATGGTCAAAAAGACCCAAGGACCTTGCCAGGACTCACATGGCAATGACTTCCCCTGGGGTAGAGGGGGGAGTAACAGTGAAAGACGCCATTCAAATGGCAGAAATGGCCAGCAGAATCAGGGTTCCAGGGATTTTTTTCCTGGTAACTCTTATCACCATTCCTGAATGGAGGCCCAATTGCCTTCCTCTGGAGGCAGTCGTGGGACGATTATCCCTGTACCAATCTGCCTGGCTAGGAATAATGATGGACAAATGAGTGCTTAGGATCATTACCAGAGGTTACAACATTCCTCTAACAGAGGAACCAAAGAATCCAAGAAGAATTATAGACTTTCCACCCAGTCACAGGGAGACAGCAGTCTCAGAAATCTAAAAACTGCTTGACAAAAGACCAGAGAAGATCCAGAATTTACTCAAGCTTCTTTTTAATGCCAAAGAGAACAGGGGACTGGAGACCGATTTTGGACCTCAGTAAATTGAACTAATCAGTTCAGCTAACCAAATTCCGGATGGTATCAGTTCAGTCTCTACATCCTGTGATGGTCATGCACTGGCCCAGCAATCAAGGAGCCTCAATCCTTACCACTAACACCAGTGAGGAGCATCCCTATAGGGAAAGGAAAATAAATACTCACACAGTAAGGTACAATTTCCCTTAACAGCACACAGAGATCACAGTCAGTCTGGGGCTGGTTTCTCCTTTTCTCTCCAGGTCCCCAGTAAGACTCCCCACTGGCACAGCTATAGAGTGGGGTCCTTAGCAAGGGTCCCAAGCCAAGTCCTCCTAGCACTCACTCTGCCCAACCAGTGCTTCGTGTCCCTGCCCAAGTGGCTGACACACACACACACACACACTGAGATGATTTATATACAACCACACGGACACTCCTGGGGAAGGCTGGCACAGGTTCACTAGCTGTGCCCCTTCTGTCCAGGCTATAAGGTAGTAATCACTGCCACCAGGACCCTTACTTATCAGCTACTAAAAAGGCCGTTACTAAAAGGTGTCCAATTACTGTGCAATATTATTATCCAAATGGTAAGTGCAACTGAACAGCAAGGCTATTGGAGTGGCTTTTTACAGTATCACTAAATACATGCAATGTACTCTTAGAGCTTAAATTATCTCTACACAAAACAGCCACAGTTGAAAGGCTTAAAATATTTAATAATAATAAAACACAAAACAATACTTCTTAATACACAGTGCTAGTCAAAAGTTTAGAGGTCACGGAGAAATACTTAAAATAATACAGTAGAAAAGGTCTGACATCAATACAGAAAAAAAATCTAATCTTCCTATTTCCTAGCTATATCTAAGAGAAAACACAGTTCTAAAATAAACTTACATTTAGAACACAGGCAGAGTACTGTGGAGTTGGATGTACTCAAGACAAATGCTAAATGCCCTCATTCTTTCTGTCCTTAAATTGATAACACAGTACCACTGATTAATTTCAGATTATATCATTTCTTTCTGGTTCCCAGGCTAACAGAAACTCAGATGTTAATAGCCCTTTTGATCTTGCAGCTGGTCAGGAAGCCAGAGCAGTAAAATAAATTATACGTGCAAATTCTAACAATTAACTCTGGTCTCAAAACAATAGCCAGAATTCCTTCATCCAGACATCCTGGCACCGAGCCCTGAGATCAAAGACGGTCATGAAATCCTTGACTTACCAGCTTTCTTACAGCAGAGTGCACTGTTACATTTTCTTCAGTTCAATATCCAATACAGCCTTTTTACATTAAAGAGAACAAGCCTGTGTCTTACATTAATATTTACAAATGTCATGGCTTACATTAATATTTACAAATGACAGAATTATCTACAAAATTCTATCTAACTAGGCTAGCAGCCTTCACCTATCTTCACACATCCTCCCCCCACCCCCCTGAGAACTCAAGCTAGTTTTTCAAGCGTCCCTTGAGAGGGTTAGGTCCATCTGAGTATACCTTACCCCATTCCCTGTCTTGAGAGACCATCTGAGTTGGCATTGCTAATCCCACTGTGGTGCTGCACTGACATATTATATGCTTGCAACCCTAGGCTCCATCTTAGCAACTTGGCATTTTGCTGGCTGGCTCTGTTTAACCATGTTAGGGGATTGTGATCTTTAACTACAGTGAAGTTTCTTCCATACAGATAAGGCTAAAGTTTCTGCAATGCCTACACCATGGCTAGACATTCCTTTTCTACAGCTGCATAGCATTCCTCCCTGGGTTGGAGCTTACTACTGAGATTAACCACTGGGTGCTCTTCTCTATCTGAAGAAATCTGGCTAAGTACAGCCCCCCACCCCAAGGTTCTAAGCATCCAGGCGAACACAGGGGGTCCTCCCAAAGCTTTTTTAAGCTTCTGGAATGCCTACTGACATGCTGGGGTCCACACTACCTTATCTGGCCTGTTCTTCCTTGTCAGGTCTGTGAGGGGAGCAGCTATCGTACTATAACTGGGGTTGAACTTTCTGTAGTACCCTGCTGTCCCTAAGAATGCTCTCACCTGTTTTTTGGTAACAGGTGCAGGCCATGTCTGAATTGCTTCTACTTTGGCAGGTTCTGGCCTGCTCTTACCACTCTCCACTCTGTGTCCCAGGTAGGAGACCTCTGCCATACCCACCTGACATTTGCTGGGCTTAATGGTCAACCCTGCCCTTTGTAGTCTGCCCCACCACCTCCCTAACATGTTGAAGATGCTGTTGCCAGGAATGGCCGTAGACGGCAATATCATCTAGATAAGCAAGGACAAACTTTCCTGCTCCAACCTCTGGAAAGTCACTGGGGCATTTTTCATCCCAAAGGGCATCTTTTGAATTCATACAAGCCTAAAGGAGTCACAAAGGCTGACTTCTCTTTACCACCGGGAGTCAAGAGCACCTGCCGGTAACCCTTGTTAAGATCAATGGTTGCAAGATACTTAGCCCCACCCAGCTGCTCTAGGGCCTCATCCGTCCTTGGTATGGGGTGAGCATCTGACTCAATGTGACTATTTAATTTTCTGTAGTCCACACAGAACCTGGTGCTGCCATCCTCTTTTGGCACCAGCACCACTGGGAAGTCCCAGGGACTGTTGGACTCTTGAATCACCCCTAGTTCCAACATCTCCTCTATCTCCTCCCTCAGAGTTTGACTCTGTCACCCTATAAGGGGCCTGCCTAATTGGCCTTTGGGGTCCTGTATCCACCTGGTGCTGCACCAGGTGGGTGAACTCTGGTTTCCCAATGAACATGTCCCCGAACTCCTGTAACACTGCTTGGATTTCTCGAACCTGGGTAGGAGATAGTTGCTGGGACATTGATACCCCTTCCACTAAGGTGTCAGTCTGAGCCTCACTGAGATCAGTCACCAGAGCTCCCTCAGACTCCTCCTGCAACCCACTGCAAATACTCAGCACAAGGGCCTCCCTATCATGGTAAGGTTTCGTCATGTTAACATGGTACAACTTGTGCCCCTGCCTCCTGCCTAGCAGCTCCACCATGTAGTTAACATCCCTTACCTTTCTTACCACCTTGTAGGGTCCCTCCCAAGCTGCTTGCAGCTTGTTGTGTCTGACAGGAATGAGAACCATTACCTGCAGCCCTACAGCATACTCTCTAGCTCGAGCATTCCTGTCATACCATAACTTTTTCTGTTGTTGGCCTTCTGCCAGGTTCTTCTGGGCTAAGCCCATGAGTTCCCTGAGCTTTGTCCTGAGGTTTAGGGCATATCCCACAACAGACTCCTTGTGAGATTCACACTCACCTTCCCACTTATCTCGAATTAGATCTAGAGGTCCCCTCACCCTATGCCCATACAGCAACTCAAAGGGTGAAAAATCTGTGGATTCCTGGGGAACCACTCTGTAAGCAAACAGATGGGGCAAATATTTCTCCCATTCTCTCTTAAACTGGTCTGCAAATGTCCGTAGCATGGTCTTCTGTGTAGAGTTTAACTTCTCAGCAAGACCATTAGTCTGGGGATGGTAGGGGGTGGTCTTTAGGTACTATAACTTACTTGGCACAGAAGCTGCAGCACAGAAGCTACAATTAAAAATGAATAATTAGTAAAGCATATAAAATACTGCATGATAATTACAAGAATCAATAAGAGGACCTTAGAAAGGACTGAGAAGGGATATTGGATAAGCAATTCAGTGGGGATATATGTATATCTCCCAAATATGCAACAAAGTAGAAGATTTAGGATCTTTGCCTGGAAATGTTTACATAGGTATTTTTATACCCCAAGTAGACTCCAAAGAATCTTTCCTCAGGCAGAGACCAAATGCTGGAGGTATGATGGGCAAGAAAGAGGTAGCTGGGAACATATTTTTTGGAGGTGTGATGAGCTGGCAGACTTTTGGGATTCCCTGTGGGCCACTCTGTTGGAGATGCTGAATAGGCTGATTGGACTGACCAGGGAGATGATTTTTTTCAGTTATGCTACAGAATCAGAATTGCCTAGACATAGTAAAGCCTTGCTGAGTCTAATTATGGTGGTTGCCAAAAAAGCAATTACTAGAAAATGGAAATCAAAGTCTAGACCAACTTTACTAGAAGAAGTGAATATAGTAACACAGATAAAACAACTGGAATTGGGATATTTAGAAAAGGGAAGGAGCAAACTACATAAAAAAATGGGAATTGTGGGAAAAGTACACGCAGAGCAGGAATGAGGTTTAAGCGGCAAGATTTGAATGAGCTATATAATGCATAACTGACAATGACTAAAAGATGTACAAGTGATTTATAATGTTTACAACTACAGTTGTTTCAATGGTGTATGTGATGTAAACTGTTTACAACTAAAGTGAGATCATTTTGTAAGTTTGTCATTTATATAAATATAAGATTGCCTTTGTCATATGTGGAAATTTAATAAAGATGTTGGGAAAAAAGACTCATTCTACAGGCTCTAGGGTCAATGGCAGCCTCTATCATCCTAGTCCCCCTGGCCAGATACCACATGAGAATTCTTCAATGGCTTCAGGACTCCCAATGGTCTTTGTTGAATCAACCAGTGTCCCATCTGATCCTGATCACTAATCGATGCAAGGAAGATCTAAGTCTTGTTGGGTTGTCCCTTTTTCCTTTCTCAACCCCATGCCATAGTGACCATGGACACATCCCAGATAGGGTGTGGGGGGGCATTATCTGGGAAAAACAGTCCAAGGTACTTGATCCCAGCTGGAGGCCAACTTGCATGTCAATGTTCTAGAGATGAGGATGGTGCTCTTTGCATTGCAGGCATTTCAACATACCCTCCCCTTGGGACTGACTGCAATACAGACAATATGTCGGCAGTCTGGTACATCAACAAACAAGGGGGTATCAGATCTTATCCCCTTTGTCGGGAAGAGCTCAGGGTTTAGCAATGGGCAATTTCCTCTGACTGCTTTCTAATGGCAGCGCACATTCTGGGGAGCTTCAGCGTAATTGCTGACAAATTGAGCAGAGCCATCCGCATGCCTCTTGAGTGGTGTCTCAATCCAGTGGTGGCAGACAAGATATTCTGGCACTGGGGCCAACCTTGCTAATATCTGTTTGCATCCCCTCTATGTCATAAACCGAAAATGCAAACTATCGAACCCTCACATGAGCGAATAATCAAAAACTCAGTTGTTATTGTGCCCCCCCCACTAAATATATATTCCTACTCTGAGATCACACTGCAGTGAGGAAAGGGCAAATATTCTGATCTTCACTGTACTGCGATCCCAAAACACCACTTTTGAGTTTCTGATTATTCGCTCTTGTGAGCATTCGAGAGTTTGCATCTTTGTCTTTCTAAAGTAGACCCCTTTGCCCTAACCCCCCCTGGATAAGTCACCCAGAGACGCTCTCCTTCACAACTAATCCCCACGGTCTATTTCACAGCTTTCCTATGATTCCACTAATATGTCAATTTCTAAAGAAAGCCAATAGGTCGAAGAACAGAATAATCCTCATTCTGGCCTCGACAGGTCTGGTTTCCCTTCCTATGACCTCACCTGCTTCAGAAACCCTGGATACTGGACCCAGCTGCAGACCTATTGTTCCACCTGGAGGGAGTGGTTCATCTGAATCTACCACATCTCAAGCTCACTGCATGGCTTCTCCAGTTCCCATGACTGCCAGGCATCCCTCCCTCACCTCCCCAGTCCAAAGCATCATTCTGGACCACCGCAAACCTTCAACTTGAAAATTGTATCATAAGTGGCTAAAGTTTACAAAGTGGTCACTAGACCGTAATTTGTTTTATTTGTATTTTACATTTGTTTACCAAGTTGTGTCCAACTGGGCTGGTAGCCCATTTTCATTGGTGACCCCGGGAGAAAAGCTCCAGAAAAAATACAATACAGATAAAGATAAATGTTAATACATTAGTAAGAAAAAATAAGAAAAACTAATCACCATAATTACCAATTTTTTGCAAACAAATATGAAATAATATTCTTTATATAGATTACAGCAATTATAAATGTTAAGTATCACAGGGTCTGGATAAGTAAGTAAAAAATAACAGATAGTGAGCAGACCTACACTGATGAGACATGCAGCAATGTTACAGAAAGTGAAAAATTCACTTTTGGGTTGTATAAAATAAGTAAAGACCAAAGGTTGTGCAAAGGAAGTGCTAGCCATTTGAGCTGTAGTAGTGGAAAAGAGTATGTGAGAGAAGAGAATGAGCATAGGAAAGAAGAGTTATCCCAGTGGAGAACACGGGCAAAGCCAGTTGCTTTTAACATGTTCTTTTATTTTTGTTTTAAATGTAGAGGAACAAGCGGTGCATTGTAAGCTCAGGTGAAGAGCATTCCAGGACTTACCTACTTTGTTTGAGTAGAGGGAGTCACCATGATAGTTATGTAACTGTGTTATTTTGAGCAATGGCCTATTGGAAGATCTAAGGGTCCTGTTTAACTGTAATTGGAGTAAGGTTGAAATTACAGAGCAGCTATTTGGGCTGTGTACGATTTTGTGGGCTAGGATAAGTTGGTTTAAGGTTAACAGGTTAGGACGTTTTAGCCAGTTAAGTTGAAGAGCAAAACAGTGATGGGTTTTATGGGGGTGGTTTGTGGCAAACTTTGCAATGTTGTTATAGCAGGATTCCAGATTGTGCAGGTCAGCTTTACATAAGTTGGTAAAGATTTGAGAGCAGTAGAGAAGTGTAGAGAGTAGCTGAGATCTAGCAGTGGCTATTCTGGCTTGGGGTGTAAGATATGGTTTGGCCCTGTAGAGAGCACCAAGCTTGGAGTTGACTTTTTTGATAGTTTGTGAAATGTGGATGTCAAATTTGAGATGGTCATCTATTGTAATACCTAGGGGTTGGCCTGGTTTGTTGGCTCAGTTATAGTACCATTTGTGGAGTGAATAGAGAGAGATAGGTGGTTTGATCTGGTAGTTTTGTTTGAGAAGATTATTAATTTTGTCTTATTTGGGTTAAGAATGAAATGGTGGTTTGATAAGAATAATTCAACTTCTTGAAAAGCTTTTTGCATTTTATCTTTTAGTTCTTGAGGGGAAGGGGCAGAGCAGATAAGAGTAGTATCTGCATATTGCATGGTAGAAGCAAGTTGGGTTGCTGTGTTAAGATTATTAGTAAATATGATAAAGAAAAGGGGGCCAAGTATTGACCCTTGGGGTACACCAGTGGCAACTGGAAGTAGTGGGGAGTGTTCATTTTCCCATTAAGTAGCCTGTTGATTGTTTGACAGATAACTGAGAAACCAAGACAGGGATGCTGGACTGAGATTGTATGTAGCAAGTTTGTTTAGTAGTAGTTGGTGGGAAATGGTGTCAAAGACTTTTGACATGTCCAGGAAAATTGGAGAAGCTAGTTGTCCCTTATTCATTAGGTGATGAATGGCATTGGCAAGGATAATACGGCTGTGTTTGTACTACACTGTGGTCTAAAGCCATGCTGGAAATCTGATAGAAGGTTGTTAGTGGTAAGGTGGTTTAGGAATTGCAGCTGAATGCATTTTTCTAGGAATTTGGCTAAAGGTGGGAGGATAGCTATGGAGCAGTAGTTAGAGATTTTTATGAAGGGGACACCCTTGTGGAGGGGATGATATGGGCAAATTTCCAGAGGAGGGGCACATATTGTTTGGAGAGAGACTGACTGATTAATATAGAGACAGGATAGGCAATGGATGGGGCAACAATTTTTAGGAATTCATTTGGAAGTTGGTCGGCGGCCAGGCAGCAAGGTTTTAGTTTGCTTAGGAGATTTTTAATGAAGGATGTTTGAATTGGTTGAAAGGATAGGGAGTTAGTGGAACTAGTGTCTAGTGAGGGGTAGTTGCTTGTGGTTGCAAAGAGGGAGGAGATAGAGTTAATGAAATGTGAGTTAAACTGTGAGGCTAAGGGTGTGGTAGTATTGTTTGAGGTGGCAGTGGGGGTGGTGGATTTACCAGGGTTGAGGAGAAAGTTGACTGTTTGCCAGAATATTTGTGGATTGTGAAGGAACTTTTGTTGAGAGGTATGGAAGTAGTACTTTTTATCATTATTAATTTTTTTCTTAGTCTGGTTTCTTAGCTGCTAAGTGGTGAGGTCAGATTTTTCTTTGGTGGATAGGTATTGAGCCTTGGCTTTGTCTCTTTGTTTAATTAGTTTTTTGCCTGATGGGAAAGCCATGGAAGTTGTTTGGATTTGGGGCGTATTTTTCTGGTGGGGGCTAGTCCATTTAGTATTTCAAGAAATTTATTATTAAAGAATTCAACTGTAAGGTCCAGGTTTAGATTTTTTAATGGGGACCATCAAAGTGTTGTACTAATACATTGAATAATTCTGGTGAGAACTGTTTCTTACAGCGGATGTATCTGAAAGGATTGTATGATGGAGTGTGAATTTCCTGAGTAGAAAGGCAAGGACATGGTCACTAAAATTGATAGGAAGGCAGTCGCCTTGGTCACTTAGGATTGTTTTGTTTGTTAATATCCAGTCCAGTAATTAATCTTTTTTAGGGTTTTTGTCAGTGCGAGTGGGACTGTTTATAAGTTGGGAGAAATTATATAGATTAATCTCGACTGGCTCACCTGCTCTTCAAACTGCCCTACTAACTTTATTAAAGTCACCTAGGATGATAGTTTCTTGACTGAATGAGTGGGCAGACCATGAGAGGAGAAGTTCAATGCTGGAAAGATTGTTTCCAGTGGGCAGATATACGGCAATGATATGTATGGTTTTATGAGGATTTATTAGGAGGCGGGTGATGAGAATTTATGAGATGGGGATTTCTGGAGGTGTACAATTTAGCTTTTCAAGTTATAGTGGGTCTTTGAACATGACTGCTACACCACCACCACCTCTTTTATTTAGCCTATCTTGTCTTATAATGTTATAGCTGCTGAAAGTTATTTCAGAGTCCTTGATGTGAGGTTTTAACCAGGTCTTTGTAATAACAGCTATGTCAGGACATAGGTGTGTAGGACACCATGAAATTCACTAAATGTATTGGCAAGGCTTTTAACATTGAAATTGATTATTAATAGGTCATATTTGGAGGTTGAAGGTATATAAGTATGTAAATGTGACTTAGCAGTATTTATTGGGGTTTTGGAGATGAAGTTGAGTTGCAGGCATAGTATTGTTGGGACCTGGGTTGGGATGGATGTCAGCTAGTAGTTTGACATGTCTAACGCAAAACCTTTGCCCAACAGTTCTTGGAATTTATAAATTCCAACACCCTGAATCAACTAATCCATAGTCCCACCAGGGGCTCCAATATCCTAGACCTGGTCATTACCAACAAGGGAAATCGATGCTACACACCTATCATCACCCCCTCGTTGGTCAGGTCTGACCATATGCTAATCACCCTTAACATTCACATCCTGCCCCCTCCCCCCTGTAAGGAAACCTCCATAAAAAACTTCTCGAAAGCCAACTTCATGCTACTCAAGTTAGAAGTGACAAACTTCATGACACCCATGTACTCGGGAACTGAAAGTTCGACTGCTGAATCCTTCACTTAGGCACTGTATGAGCACATCCACTTATGCATGAATCATGCCATCCCAAATAGAACCAAGATGCTCTCCTCCAAAAAAAAAGGAAGCCAATCTGGTGGTCCCCTGCCATAAACAAACCTTACAACAAAAGAAACTTGCAGAAAAGAGGAAAATCCCAGAATGCAAAAAACTCCCTTACCAGCCTCAGTAAAAAGCTGAGATCCCTCATAAAATCCTCCAAAGCTAGTTACAAAAATAAAATTGCCAAAGATTCCGACGACAACCACAAGGCATTCTATAACTATGTCAAGAATCTAAATGGCAATGTTCAGATCTGCTCTCAACTATTACACAATGGCATTAAATATACCGATCCCAAGGATTTTGCCAATATCCTGGCAGATCAGTTCAGTGCCAACTTCACCCCCCTCTCACCCCCTAAATGCCCCATCTCAATACTGGAAGATTGCCAAATTCCAGTAATAATGGCCACACAGGTAGAAAATGCACTCTCCAAAGCTAAGAATACAGCATCCATGGGACTAGATGATGATATGGGCTGTGTACTACATGAACTACAAAATGAACTGGCACCTCACCTAAGTGTCATGTTTAATCATAGACTCACCTCAGGCTTTGTGCCCAGTGAGTGGTGCACAGCTACAGTTATCCCACTCCATAAGGGGGGTTCCACCTTGGATCCCAGGAACTACCACCCCATCAGTCTGACAAGCCGGACCTGCAAGGCCATGGAACGTATTATCATGGAACTTATAAACAAAAACATAGGCAATCTTCAAACACTGGACCCCACCCAGTTTGGGTTCGTGAAGGGCCGATCTTGTCTCCTGAACCTGACTGACTTCTTTGAATCAGTCTCCAGAGCCGTGGACGAGGTTAAGGCAGTCCGCACAGCCTATCTGGACCTCGCCAAGGCCTTTGACACCATCCCCCACTCTGGAATCATAGATAGACTTACTAAGCTGGGCATTAATCCCTACGTCACTCGATGGGTTGCCAACTGGCTTACTGACAGAACCCACCCTGTAAAAGTAGCCGACTCCAAATCCAGCTCCAGACAAGTGACAAGTGGAGTACCTCAGGGTTCAGTCCTGGGACTGCTCTTGTCTGGCATCTACTTCTCTGAAGTACAGGCCAACACTAAGGGACTCTGGCTAACAAACTTTGCAGGTGACTGTAAACTGGGAGCCATTATTGAATCCCCAAATTATGTGGATACGCTACAAAAGGGCCTTACAGAAACAGATGCTTGGTGCCATAGCCATAGGCTCAAGCTCAATGCCAAGAAATGTATAGTTATCTCCTTTGGGAAAAAGCATGTACTTGTGAATTACCACATAGGTGTCAGTCCGCTAAACACCGAAAGTGTGATAAGAGACTTAGGGACACGGGTGGACAGTGGTCTCAACCTCAATAACTACATCGCCACAATAGTCAGGAAATCCTATGTGGCACACCTCATCACTAAGGGCTTTACATCCAGAAAAAAGGAGGTCATTGTCCCACTGTACTCATCCCTCATTAGACCCAGTATAGTATACAACACCCCATTTGGTATGTACCTCTCAAGACATCTGCAACAACTGGAAAGGCCACAGAAATACCTGACTAAAAGAATCACAGGAATAAAGCAGATGCCCTATGCTGACCGCCTTAAAAAACGCCAGCTATACTCTGTCGCATATCGTCTACTAAGAGGCAATCTCTGCTTAACATACAAGGCCATGTCAAACCCAGAGCTGTTGGACATGCTACACTTAAAGAAATCTCAATCCCTCAGAGCCACACGCTCCAGGGATATAAACCTTGTCATCACAATAAACAACACATACTGGAGGGATAGGTTCCTGACCCAGAGACTCCCCAGACTCTTGAATAGACTTCCCATATATGTCAAGCAGAGCACCTCTTTGGCCATCTTCAAAAGGAACCTTGACGATTGGATGGGAGAAAAGGAAATTCACCCCGGGATCACATCAGTTGCCCTGCTAGACAGGGGTCCAGGGAAGTAAATGGTGTGGAAGGAAATAGCCTGGAATTCTTATGGCTAGGCTTGTATACGCCCTAGGGCCGATAGCCTAGTACCAACCTATGAACCTAAGGGAGTGCAGTAGTAGGTTTCTTAGTTTGGAGATGGCTTGGGGTTTGAGGTTTGTATATGTCTGAAAGAATAAAGGAGAAAGTTTGAGGTATTGTACAGTTGTGGGGAGATGTAGCTATAAGGTTTGGGAGGAGGTTGTAGATTAGCAAGTGTTTGTGCATGAGTGTGTTGGTAATTATTGTTGACATAATGGAGGTTAGAAGCTTTGAAGGATAGGAACAGAAGGCCAGTTAGTGTAGTAGATAGTGGAGTTGCATATTGGTGGAATGGTTCAAAGGGCAGTGTCACTGTAGATGGCTTGAGTAGGTTGGGGAGGAGTGGAAGGTGCAGCTTAGGAGTTTGAAGTGTGGGGTGGGACTGGGATGTATTGGGAGGGGTGGGACCATGTGGCTGATTGGTGGGAAGAAGAAAGTGGGTGTGTTATATAAAGCTATAAATTTTAAAGAAAGTAGGGGTGGGTGGGAATGTAGGTGGGGTAGGGGAGCGGAGTAAGCCTGAGTGAAGCGAAGGCAAACGGAGCAGGTTTGCATGAGTCTCAGAATGCTGAGAAACCCAGAAAAAACAATCTCCAAGGATGAGTACAACAGCTTGGAGAGGAGCCTGCGAGCAGGTAATGTGTAAAGTGGTTAGCACAGGCAAAAAATGAATATTTTAAAATTAAAATGGCAAATAAATAGCAAACGATGTTAGTTTGTCATGGATTACAAAAGAAAAATGGCAAAAAATAGCAAAGGTCATATAGCCATACACATACTTATGGTAGCTAAGATTATGTGGGGTATAAGGACAAGAAGAAATCAAACTAGCAGGGATATAAGGTAGGTAGGTTTAAATAAAATGGCTGGATATCCAGATGGGGTGCCGTAATGAGACAGGAACTTCTCAGAGAAAGCAGAAAAGGGTGCCTATAATGAAATCGCTAGGAAGGCTGATTGGTGTGGCTGCCGACCCTGGTAGCATGCTGTCTTGCAACTTGAGTTTAGCTACTGAAACATATTAGTTAAACAGTTGGGATAAAATGGGTATAACATACTTTGTACAAATAATAAAAGTGAGCAGAAAGTCTTGTATTTTAACCAGGTAGCCGCTCTTGCAGGGGCCTTGACTTCAGTGATGTAGGAACAGGGATTCTGCTAGGTTAATGGCTCGGTAGAGCTAGGGGGAAGATAAGAAAGGTTGGAGAAAGCATTAGGAGAGTAGTGGGACAAAAAACCCTGAACGGGTCGGTTCAGTAGAAAAACAACAAACACCAGCAAGTTACTAATAATCTTGACCCATATTCAGTGCCCATAGACAAAGTTTTAGACTTCTTAGCCTTACTGTATGAGGCAGGCTCATCAGCCTGTACTATTTGGGTGTACCTTGCTGCAACATCTAACTTCCATATGGTTCATCACTTATATCACAAACTTTGTAAAGCCTTTTTGAAAGGAACCTTAAAGCTCAGACCTCCATTTAAAGAACCTTCTGCACCTTGGGGTTTGAATCTGGTACTTCAGTCACTGATTTATCATCCTATATGGACAGACTCAAAAAAACTCCAACTATTATATGTATCATATCACCTACTTAGAGGCGATCTCTGCTTGACTTACAAAGCCATGTCTGACCCAGCTCTGTTAGAAATGCTACATCTAAAGAAATCCAAATCCCTCTGCACCACATGCTCCAGAGACCTCAGCCTCATTACCACAATCAACAGAACATGTTGGAGGGACAGGTTCATAACCAAGAGACTGCCCATGCTATGGAATAGACTTACCTTGCATGTTAAGCAGAGCACCTCACTGGCCCTCTTCAAGAAAACTCTTGAGTGGATGGGAAATAGAAGATTCATACCGAGGATCACTCCAGTGGCTCTACTCGACAGAGTCACTAGGAACAAATGTCGGGTGGCAGGATGCCAGGGTAATCCTATGGGCTAGGCTTGTAAAAGCTCCAGTGCCATTAGCCTAATACACACCTATGGAACCTATTTCTCCCCCTTTTGAACCTTCGGCAAGTTGTGACTTAAAATTCTTGTCCTGGAAAACCATATTTTTAATAGCTGTCACCTCTACCAGAAGAATATTGGAAATACAAGCCTTGTCTTGTAAAGCCCCCGACTTAATCTTTCATAACGACAGGGTCTCCCTCCAGACAAACCCCTCCTTCTTACCAAACATTGTTTCCAAATCAAATATCAATCAGACTTTACATCTCCCAGACTTTTTTCCCCAACCTTTCCAACAAAGGGGAATACTGTCTACATTTACTAGATGTACACAGACAACTATGTTTCTACCTTTACAGAACAAAGGATATTAAAAAATCTGACCGGCTATTTGTGGGTCTATATTATATTCTTGAAAGCCGACAATACTGTATCCGATATTGTTGACACGAGAATAGCAAATGCTGAGAATGTCGAATGCGTAAACGGAAATCTCCGTAAGGGGAGATTTCCATTTACTGCAATTTAGTGTGGTCTCGGAGTTGGTATATTTAAGTAGAAGGGGGTCTGGAGGGTGCATGAGGGGTTGCCCCCTGCTTAAACCCATTAGGGTACTTTTGTCTTTTTTGGGGGGTTGTTGTTATCAGTTCAATGGTTGAAGACATCGACCATATGGTGTTGACCATATGGTGTTCAATGTTTTCAACCTTCGAGCTTATAATATAGACCTGCTATTTGTTGCCTTTTCTTCAGTCTCTTTAGGCAGTCCAGTATCTAAAGTTACCCTAGCGAAATGACTTAAGAACTGTATCACCTTTATTTACAACAGAAAGAGACTCAACCCACAAGGACCTGTAAAAGCACATTCAACGAGAGCTATTGCACGATCTGCAGTTTTTCATGCCAGAGCTTCTTCAGATGATATTTGTGCAGCAGCAACTTGGGTATCTCCTCATACCTCATTACAGACCGGGACAGGTCTTTAGGGGATGTGCATCATTCGGCTTGATGGTGCTCAGAAATATTCCTACATGAAACCTCCCAAGGTTCAGGTAGCTAGGGACTCTGTCCCATGTCCCACAGTCAAGGATTATGTGAAGATTGACAACATCAGATAAAGAAGTTATGTCTTGCCATAATGTTTCATCTGTGTTGTTGATCTTCACTAATCCTTGACATTCCCCCCTCCTTCCCCCTGCCTTTAGAACTCTTGGTGGATCGAATAGTCCCTAAGACTGGCTTCATAATAGGGACACAGATATGGTCTCATATCTATTATTTATTGTCTGTCACTATAGTTTGCAAGCTCAGTCTGAGGTAATTCTGTGAGGAGCACTGTGGGTAGACCTTATCTCTAGAGTTTTTGGAAGGCGCGAGCTGGAATAATGGCTGAGTCAGTTCCGAGGCTCAGAACCAAGCCCACAGTCAAGGGTTAGTGAAGATCGACAACACAGGTAGAACATTATTGTAAGACATAACTTCTTTTTTAGAAATCCAAAAGTAATGCTGACAAGTGCCTTGATATCTGAAAATATATTCCGATTATATAGTTTGGGCGTCCTTCACATTTTTTATAAAGATGTGTACAGTTGAGAATGTATATATATATATATATGTATTTGTGTGTGTATGTGTAATATATGCTGTTTGTGTGTGTAATGTATATCAACTTCATCCAATGCATATATGAAAGTTCTAAACCATAAGGATAGGAGTCTTTTCTCAGACTCAAACATTTCTGAAAATAGTAAATAGAAAAAACAAAACCAAAAATGTGCAAAAAAAGGAGACCACCAGAAAGTTCCAAATTATGAGGTTATGGACAGAAGAAAATTACCTAAAAATGCTTAATTATAGTAGTTTATAACTGAAGTGAGAGGATGAAAGGTTTAAAGCAACTCAAGATAGTCAATGACTAAGTCTGGAGAAAGCATGTGAGAGAAATGTAGGCTATATTCAGAAATAAAAAAAATTGTACGTGGTGTTGCTGGTTGTGACACTCAGGGTAACCATGTGGCAAGTCTTAAATTAGTGATTGTGCAAGCGCTACTATATACAGGTACCTGGGAAGCACTGGAAGCATGAACCAAAAAGAATTAATGGAAATATAAGTGCTAATTACATAAGATCGTCCAATAATAGCAGTCAGCATGGAAGCAAGAAAACCAGATTATGTAGTCAAAAAAGACAAAAGTATCATTAATCACTGAAATAGTAACACTTAGGAATTAGTGCCATGTATACCAAGAAAGAATTTTATTTACAAAAATTACCTGGTTATGTAAGCAAAACAGAACTGTATGGAATAAGAACTCTCGGTTTCAATAATATAGCAACAGCACTAAGAATTAAATAAATGCAATGCCTTTTTCATCTGCCTCAGATTGTGGGGTTTCAAGTCCAAAGCCAGCAGCTTAGACTCTTCAGCTCCGAAGTTCTGCCTCCTCTTCCATAATGCATTTCCTTCCCTGAATCTCCTTGGATCTCAAAAGTTCCATTTGCTTAAGTAACTTTGTCATAATTTTCCTCCTACTCTTCAGCCTTTTTGTCTTTAACTCTTTCAGGACTCAGTGTTGGGGTTTTCTAACAGGAAAGTGTTTTATTGGATCATTGTTGACTTGTTTGCTCAGTTGTTTAGTGAGTGGTTGGGTCAAGTGTGTGTGTGTGTGTGTGTGTGTGTGTGTGTGCAAGTGCATAGGCCTTTTTGCCACCATTTTCCCCCTGAGAGGTTCTTTCTAGCCACAGTTTTTAAAAAAATCTCCTTTTTGTCTTACTCCTCATATTTTTTTTTTGCCTTCGCCTTATAGTGTGTGCATATCCATACTTGGTGCCTCCTGTCTCTTCTCTACATTGAACTATGGTTAAACTGGCTTCAGAGTTGGATAAATGTGTGGAACGTGGACAGAAATTGCCCCATAAGGCTGTCAGGATAAGTATGTATATTGTCTCTGTGTCCCACCTAGACACTGAGAGCAAGGTTGTTCAGGCTTTGGGCCCAGAATGCTCACTGGCTGAGCTGAGTTGGTCATTAAAAGGTTGTCTCCTAGGTGTTGCTTTTTCAAAGAAGGGAGATTTACTCTGTGCCAAACCTTCCAAGTTGTGTTTGGTGCTATCTATGTCTGCCATGATTGTCAAGGGGTTTGATTTGGAGCAATTTTTGTGCACCTTTATGAAGGCCCAAATAGACCTCACTCTGTCTCAAATGGTGAGGTTTCCCCTATGGTTTCTATTGCAGCTGTTGTTCTTCTAGTTCATCCTTCAGTGACAGGGTGTGTGGTTCTAACTATGCCTTACTCTACTGCATTGTCAGTTGTGACAGCTTGGCTGCCTTGGACATCTGCTGTTTCCTTGATGTTTTTGACTCCAGCTCGCTCAGATCTGAGTGCATCCCAGGGCTTTGGGATTGGAGTCAGGGTCCTGGGGTCTGGGTTGAATTTTAGACATTTGGTGCTATCCCCATTAGATATCTCCGCTCTGGGCTCATCATCAGATATGATGGGGTTGTGCACCATACCCTCGTATCGGATTTGATGGGCTCAGTATTTGGCACCATACCCTCTCCTAGATCTACAGATCTTAAGAAATTTTGACCACAGCTATTTGGTCTCTGTGTCAGCATTTGACATTGTGGAAAGGATCCTATCTCACAATGAGACTGGGGCGTCTGTTACTAAGTCTGATCCTTTTGTCCATCTGGAACCTCAGGCCTGCAGCAGCTAGCTCTAGGATAGGCCACCCAATTAATCTTTAAGTAGCCCAAGGTTAGGAGATCCACTACTACTTCCATGTCCCCTCCAGTTTCACTTCTCCAGGGAAGAGGCAGCTGTGAAAAGCAAAATGTAAGAGGAAGCATCTGGATGACCATGAAGAGTTCCTTTGCTGAGGATTCCAACCTTGGTGTGAAGGGTATACAAAATACACTACAAAGACTCTTTTGGTGATTTGCTGGAGTTTGAGACAGTGTGAGGGGGTTGGACTTCCAAAGCTAGTTTCCCAGTCTTTTTTTTTGTTTTGATTTTATGAGACCATTGGAGTGAGTCCATCCATGTTATGAGAGGTACCCCCTCCAGATGCCGTCTTCAATTTGGCCTCTGAAGGCTTGGAGAAAACTTGACTAATCTCATTAAAATCAGACAAGGAATAAGTTTCTCCCAAGGATAGGTTGTTTTAGAACAAGTTGTGAATGCAGTTGCGGTTACTGCAACCACAGGGAAGGAAATCTCCGAGGAGAGTTCAGTAGTCCACTTCCAAGTAGAAGTTTGCAAATGCTGAAACACTTCTGGAATTGTGCATGTGCTCCAGCCTCATTTGCCCTCCATGTGCTCACCTATTTGACCCAACTGACTGGACTCCAGAGAGATGTGATTACTAAGATGTCTCAGACTGCGACGTTGCAATAGCCTCTGGAGGTCCAAAAGTCTTTAGATGCTTTGTTTTCCATGATTTTAGCCATTTCAGTTGTTTCTATGAGGCTGTTTTAAATGCTGCAGATAATATGGCCTGCATTACAAGCACCAGTATTGCTATGTGCCATCATGAGTGGATGCCTTTATGTAACTTTGCAGACTGCTACAAGGTGTCCATTCTCAATGCTCCCTTTAATGGATCTACTGTTGTTCTAAGGTAAAAAATACATTGCCCATGAGTTTTTATGAAAGTAAGACTTTGCTGTAGGAGTCAGTTTCTCTATCCCATAAAGGACCTTTTCAAGGAACCACAAGGAGGAACCTTAATAGATGCCCCACCCCAGGGGCAGGCTGCAGACTTAGGGCTTCTGGGGACTCTTGCAAGCCTTTCCAGCACTTCTGAACAGTTACCAGACTGCTGCAGTCAGGAGGTAATTGGGGAAGGCACTTGGTTCTCCACCCAAAAGCTTGGGAAGCCATCCTTTGGACACTGGTGTTAGACTCATTTCTACATATTATTTTTCCTGTTCTGTGCATGCCAAATGAAAATAAAAAAATCCCTTCCTGACATTCCACCCCAGCAGCAAAGGGAAGTAGCAGATATCCAAAAGCTGCTGTTGAATTGAGTCATGTAAGAGGTTCCACCAGACTTGAATGGATCCAGGTCTACAAGATTCTTTTTAATTCCAAAGAAATAAAATTAAACTGCTATGTGAAACAGGATAAATTCCAGATGGTGATGATGCAGTCCATTCTCTCCTGAGGGACAAGTGGATGTGCTGAGTGGACCAAAAGGATGCTTATTATCATACAGATAGTGAGGCATTCTGCTCTTCCAGCTGGGAGCCATTTATTACTGCTTTCGCACACTGCCCTTAGGCATCACTACAGGCTCCCCTCGTGTGTACATCAAGTATATGGCATTGGTAGCAGCATGGGTTGGGCTGTAAGGAGTCTGTTTCTTTCTTTACCTGGATGACTAGCTCCTTACAGCACCCTCAAAAGGCATTTCTAATCCCAGCCAGGGCTACCTGCTCCAGTTGTGCCTATCCTTGGGCATAACAGTGAACTACAATAACAACCTAGAACTGGTGCAGGTGATGAAATCCAGCATATGCCCTCTGGATCCTACTAGCTAAGCTTTGGATTCATGCTAGTCAAGTTCTACATGCTGAGGCCACCAGCTTCTCTAGTTCTTTGTCTCCTTAGCCTGGTGGCTGCTGCTATTTGTCTTGTTGTGTTCATGATTTTTCATGAAGGTTCTTCAGTGGATCTTGTTGGTCTAATAGTCAGTCTCTTCTCACCGTGTCAAGTTTCCTATTTGTCTTACCAACATAGGCCATCAACACACTTCCTGGTGGCTGGAGTCATAGCAGGTTACATCAGGTTTTCCTTTTATTGTTCGTCAGCCCCAGGCCACTGCCTGGATGCTTCCCCCCTAGGGTGGGGGGGGGCATTTCAAGGGGTAGGCAGTCCACGGAACCTAGTTACTGTCAAAGGCCCATCTTCACATCAGTGTCTTGAAGATGAGAACTGGTCTTCTAGTACTGCAAGCCTATTCACGACTTCCTCACCAGTGTGAATGTGAAGGCTGTTCAGACTGACAGCATGTCAGCGGTTGGTATATAAGCAAGGGAGAACCCATTCATATCCCTTATATTGAAAGGCCATGAGTGTGTGGCAATGGTGAATTTCCTCGCATCTAACATCCTTGCAGACAACTTCAGTGGGAGCATCAGCATCCTTGTGCTTTGAGTGGCCTTTCAATCCAGCTATTGTAGTGTGAGTATTCAGCCACTGAGGATAACCCTGCTGTTGTCTCTTTGCCTCCCCTTCTGTCAACAAGTGCAGCAGATTCTTTGCAGAGAACCCTCCTGAGGGATAGTAACAGAGGGAAGCTCTGTGCCATCCTTGGCCCCAGGTGTCCTATACACACATCCCCTAGATCCCTGATAATAATATTCTTACAAAAAGTAGCCTGTTGCAGAATAACAAAGATCCTCATAACCCCCTTTTAACCAAAAGAAGTGTGGTTCCTTCTCCTGTTGCACCCTTTTTGGGTTCTGAACCCTTTTCCAGAGTTGCAGTTACAGCCGGCCGGCCTCACTCAAATTTTAAATCCCTGACTTGATCATTTAGTTTCTCTTCCAATTCTGATGATGGCCAGAAATTCTAAGCTTTCTAAGGAATTATTCTTCTTCTCAAAAGCCTTTGATCTGGAAGATTAATGCTAGAAAATGTTTTCCATTTTTGCTATGACTAAGGGTCCAAACTCTTTTCTGCCCCTTTAGATGCAGTTTTAAGTTTGCTGGTGGACCTGTTCCATTCTGGTCTGTTATTCCAATACTAAGGTTCTGTTAGCACCCATCTTAAATTTTCTTGTGCATATTGGTAATATGCTAGCTGTTCTTTCAAGTTATCCGAGGCCTTCTTGAAGGGTACCTTTCTACTTCTCTGGTTTAGGGCTCTTAGTGTCTCCTTAAGAAGTTTCTGTATCTATGCTGTTACACACCTTAACTAAGTCTCCCTTGGAACCAAATGCTAACATAGATTTGAAGCAGTTGTCTTGGCCAGCTGTTTTTAGTAGCAGTAACCTCAGTGTGGTGGATTTTGAAACTCCAGGCCTTATCTTGCATCCCTCCTTACCTTATTTTCTATAAAGACAGTTACTCTGCGGACTAATCGTTTCTTCTACCTAAAGTGGCTTCTATGTCGAACCTGAGCCTAAGTCAGTCAATTAATTTGCCTACTTTCTTCCCAAACTTCAGTAACAAAGAGGAGTACATGATCCATTGTTTGGATGTCTGTGATTTTTAAAGGGATAGGACTAAATGTATCAGAAAATTAAATAACTTTTTATATCCTTTTCTAATTCTAGACTGGCTAAACCCATTTCTAGGATAACGTTATCCAGCTGGCATTCTAATTGTATTTCCTTCATATCTATTCCATGAAAGGCATTTCTTTACCTGGCAAATCTAAAACTAATTCAGGCAAAGCTGTTGCTACTTCCACTGCATTTTTTTTACTCTACTTTTTAGATGACATCAGCTATTTGATCTAGCACTTGTACCTTCATGAATCATTTCAAAGTGAATAGGATATGCAGTACGGTTAACTTATGTCTCAACCATTTTACAGACAGCTGTCTCCTGATGTCACTCATTTTAGATCAGATGGGGACTTTGTCTCACAGGTTCAGGCAGATGGAAAAGACATTGACTACGAAAGTTATGTACTTACCATAATATTTAATCTGTGTAGTCTTCTTTCTATCTTAGCCATCTCCTTCCCCCATTTCCTCTACCACACTTACATACTTTTTGAGTGGCTTTTGCTAGACTGTGCAGACTAGCCAAAAGTCTACCTTTGAGACAATATCTTTAGTCTCTTCCCTTTTTATGTGTATTGTCTGGCTTCTCAGTAATACCAGAATACAGTATGGCAGACTTGATTAGAGGGGATTCAACATGGGGAGTGTATTATGGGAGAAGAGGTGGAGCTTTGGAGCTGAAGAGTCTAAGCTTCCAGTTTTGGATCCAGTAACCTACAGGTTCAGACAGATGTAACTACCTAGCATTATGGTAAGTGTATTACTTTTATTTTTCAAGCATGATTAAATATGCTGCTAATACAGGTAATTCCATATGAACTACCAGAGGTAATACTGGGTCTACAGACTGAGTGCTGTTTTAAGTACTGAAAGCAAGCAATGTTTAAGTGGTACTAATTTCATTAACTGCAATTGTAATGTAGCTTATAAAGGGGATCCATCCCTGTCATTATTTGAGAATCCCTAAAGATTTGTAGAAATTAAAGGGAGAAATTCTGTAAATGTATGGAATGTGGGTAGACTAAAATCAGTTCTGTATAGCCATTGAAGGACTCGTTCTGGGCACATTGTAGATGCCAAGAAAATCACTCTTGGCACACTTCAAGGACTAAAGAAAGCAATACTGATTTTACAAATGTACGTATTTGTATCCTAACACAGAAACTAGATCCATTCTTATCAGAGTATTAGAATCCCTAAACATTTGGAGATATGTACAAATTGAGAAACTCAAAATGCATGAATGTGGACAGACTTTCAGCTGTTCATTAAATTCTCTTAGGCATAGGACTTGTACTAGGTTTGGAATGAAGAGATGAAATGGGTAAGGAAAGAGGTAGATGACTAGTAACTAAAGAAAAACACTGCATGTAAACACAAACTTCCAAACCAAAAACGCCACTTAATAGGACTCTCAACATGATGTGGAATAAAATTGTTTTACTGAGCGCTTTGGTTTCAATTACAAAACTTCTCCAGGAAATAACACACTCTCCGATACCAACTTAAGTACCTCACTCCAGTCATATGATTTAACTATCAATATAAAATCCAATTAAAACACTGCTTCAGTTAAACCATGCTAAAAGATAATGCACAATGTTAACACGTGAACAACTTAAAATATCCGTTAACTCATTCCCTCCAATACAGCTCTTTTGAGTGTGTACTTTTAAGTCCCCGTGGGTGTGACTTGAGTTCAAACAAATATTCATATTCCTGGAACCACAAGTGTTGCTAGAAAACTGTAAATGGCAAACAATTCATGACAAAATAATTTTTGTATTAGTAGCATTCATTCAGTTTGCTTTAAACTAGATTTTGTAAGCCAAACTAAAGGCAGTGAGTATTAATTTTGTAATGCTGTATAAACAACTTATGATATCTCAGTAACCACTCAAGCAAGAGACACACTGCTAGGAGGATTTTCTTCATACCAATGTGAGCTTTCATTTGAGCCTATGCAGTTCTGTCTGTGTTACTTGAATGTTGAGATATTTAGGGAAATATGAAACTGATTACAATACAAATAAACAGTATACAAATAATATTCAATATCTCTTTAACTGCATTAGACAGGTTAAATAACAAAACAACTGTGTTTGCCTTCATGTATGCTCTAAGCTGAAATGATTTGATACCATGTATATAACATGGTCTTGGAATTATAACAAATATGAACAAGCAATATTTGACACCTATAGACATCAGTAGGAGGTAACTGCAGAAACGCCTTACATGGCTGTAATGAGTTAAAATAAGTAATCAAAACAAAGCCAAAATTTCACTTTAAGTAAACAGTTTACAGAAATTATACCAATTGAACCAGGAGCTTTCCACATTTGTGAATTCTCAAAAAAATAAACAAAGACCCTGTTGGTTTGATTCAAGCTTAGAGCAGTGTAACTTGCTCAAAAAGGTTATGTGCAAACAAGATTATTAGGGTTATGAAACCAGATAAGGGTGGGGATTAGTGCCTATGAATTCAGTAGACTACTTCAATAAAATGACAGTCATTTTAAGTGATGAAACTTATGAAAAAGCATCCAGGAATGAAATGCATGTTGCTTACAGCAACATTGATTGAATATTATATATGTCAATGCAAGGGGAAATAAATTAGTTGTATTGCAAATATTTAAATGTGGATTATTTTCTGACTGCAACTATTTTTGGAATACTGAAAGTCCATAAGGACTTAGTTGATCCACCTTTGAAACCTATTGTAGACGCTAGGTCATCAAAAACATTTCCACTTGCAAAATGCATTGATCCTAAGTTAAAGCTGACCTTAATAGTTTGAATTACTTAGGGGTTCCTGGGATTTTCTTACTCTAGTTACAACTGATTTATATAATGAGGACATTATTTTTGTCAGTCGATATGAAAGATTTGTTATCCATGATACCACACTAGTTAGGACTGCAACGGTGCCTGGAATTTCTCATAGAAAATAGTTTAATTAATATCATTCTGAATTTGATTGACAGTGTTGACCTACAATTAAATTTCTTCTGAGGGTTCTTACTAGATGCAAAAAGAGGGGGTAGTGATAGGGAGCTTGTGTCCTGTTATTTGCTAATATCATGATGGTTACTTTCCGCTGTGGTGCAGCGGTAGCTTTGTTGCCTCACAGCAAGTGGGTTTCCCGTTCAATTCTCAGCTGGAGTGCGGGGAGTGCCTTCTGTGTGGAGTCTGCATGTCCTCCCCACGGTTGGGTGGGCATTCAAAAGACATGTGTAAATGGACATGCCTTCATTGAAGGTTGAACGTCGAGCTGGCACCTCGGCATTCGTGAAAATCTACTGCCAATCATTAGCAGATTGGAGTTCCGCTGTGGTGACCCCTAACCGGGATAAAGCCAGAAGACAACAACAACAACATGATAGCTACTGTGGAGAATGATTACATACTGTACACCAGGTAGAAGAGGAGTAAATTCATTCAGCTATGCAGGGAATGTTGATATTTGGGTTTGAGATTCAGACTACTGTATCCAGCTCTCTTCATTTAAGGTATTCTTCCCTGGATGGACAAAGTCATTTTTTTGATGAAGTGCATGTTATGGAGGAAATACAGAAGTCTGTCAAATAAAAAGTGAGCTGTGAAGCAGAAGGAGATTTTGCTTCTGTTCTTCTGGTAAGAAAGATGACAGAGACAGTGTACCTGTGAAACCTTTTTGAGTATTTCAACGGAAAATGTTGGAGAGAAGGAAGGGAGCACTAGAGTTGACTAGAAGAATCAAGAGTAAGTTGGAAATGAAGCAAAGACCGTATTTGGGTGTAATAAAACCAGTAACTTAATGTGGGATTACAATGGAATAATTATATTTATGAAATATGACAAAACAAGAAAATCTGGAAATATTGGACTTTTTTAAAATGTCTTGGATTTGTGGAGGACTCTAAAGTATATGTCCTATTTCATGTCATTAATGTTTAGAAAAATGCTTTGGGGAAGGGAAGAAAGGGGAGAAAGCTAAATGTAAGTAAAGAAAACATTTCTTTATTTAATATTACTGTATTTGTGGTGTATGCTTTTCTTTGCACACTATTAAGTGCAATGGGGACTGCTATTTTTCTTTTTCTTTCCTCTTCTCTCTCTCTTGTACAGTTTTGAAAGATGTAGGCCTGCTTAAAAAGGCATGACAAAGTCAAAATTAATGTGCTTTCTTCATTTTTTGCATGGGGAAATGAGTGTATTAAGGACCATAGATTGATTAGAGAGAGTATAAGTAAATGAAAAAGAATATTGAATATTTTTCTAGCAAATGCGTGTATACTTAGTAGCAATACTGCAGCTGGTCTTCATGTTTCCATGGAAAGAGTTAAAGAGAAACTGGCTGTCTGGTTCTCATGTCTCCATGGAGGCAGTCTGATAAAGAGAAACTGGAGACAGGTAGAATGGGATTGGTTGAGGGAAAAGAAAAAAAAGAGAAATTAGTTAGAGCATAATGCTCTCTGAAAGCAATCAGGGGTTCACCCAGCTTGGAGGACTTTAAAGATAAAATAAAACAAATAAGGCTTGAAGTAAAAGTTTCCTCAGTTTTTTTAAATGCATTGGGGATACTAATATCAACAGGTGCTTCTGTTTCCTTTTTTTCTTTTTCTCCGTTCCCTCTTTTTCTTTCTTCAGTTTTAAGAAATGTAGGCACTACAGTGTAAAAAGGGGGGAGGTGGGGAGAGAGGAAATGTCTGGTTAAGAGAGTATGACAAAAAAAAAGTGTGCTTTTTCCCATGCTTGCATAGGGAAATTACTGGGTTAAGACATTAGGCATTATCCAGTAACAGGTTTATTAGAAAACATGTAGGTGAAAAAGAATATTGACTATTATAAGGTGATTTTTTGAGCTATGATACAGAATCAGAATTGGCTAGACATAGTAAAACTATGTTGAGTCTAATTATGCTGGCTGCCAAAAAACAGTTATTAGAAAATGGAAATCAAAGTCTAGACCAACTTTACTAGAAGTAGTAAACATAGTAACAGAGAAATCAACTGGAATTGGGATCTTTAGAAAAGGGACGGAGCAAACTTCATAGAAAAAATGGGAATTGTGGGAACAATGTATGTATAGAAGGAGGGAGGTTTGAGATGCAGGATTTGAATGAGCCATATAATGCTTTACTGACAATGACTGGATAGATTAAAAGTCATGCACTCAGGTCACTCCACGACAAGTACAATATGACTCTGTCATTGTCCATGTGGTTGTGAATGATCTGAGATGCACCTCCCTGGACTACATGAAAAGAGATATGATGGAGCTCTTGGATTATGTGGCCCAGGCAGGTATGACACTAGCTCTGAGCAGTATCCTACCATCACCCAGAATGATACCGCAGTACAAACAAAAAGATGATTGACTTCAACAATTGACTAAGTTTCTGGTGTCATTTTAAAGGGATCCAGTATCTGTCTGCTTGGGATGACATGATTGACAGACTTTGATGCTTTGCCAGCGATGGCCTGCATCTGTCACCCCTGGGTTTCCAGGTACTGGCTAAGGCTTTTGCCACCCCTCTAGTGCCTTTTTAGGTGCTCTTCCAAAAAATAAATTACCACCATAACAGCTATAAATAAATGCAATCTGAGGGTCATGCTGCTCAACGCTAGATGTCTACATCTCAAGATGCACTTGCTCAAAGCACTCCTCAAAATGGAGAACATTGACATTTCTGCTGTAACGGAGACCTGGTTTAAAGCTGCAGAAAGTACCCCTGCGCTACCAGGCTATAACTCATTCCACACCTTTCGGCCCCGAAACATGAACTGAAGCTCCAAAGATGCTGGTGTCTCCATATTCATAAAGGATATGCACACCTTCCAACTAGCAGCCTAGCATAATGCATCTGAGATACTTCAGGTACAACTAACACTGGGTAAGACGGAAATCCATGTCATAGCCTGCTATAGGTCCCCAATCATGTCCCTAGACTCTCAATCCACATTCCTAAGCACCCTGGAATCTAGCAAGGTCCAACCCAACACAACACTCTCTTATTAGGAGACTTCAACTACCCCTCCATTAAATGGGAAAACTACTCAAGCACCAATACACTGGCCCAACGCTTCCTGGAATTCTTCAATTCTGGTGCCCAGGATGAACTCATTCTGACCCCCACTAGAAGAAGCAACATCCTTGACCTGGTTATTACTAACATGGGTGACTGGTGCTCTACACCAGTAGTCAATCCCTCCCTGGTCAGATCCAACCATAAACTAATCACCATAGAAATCCACATATCACCCACACCCCCGCATAGGTAGCCACTTTGAAAAACTTCTCCAAAGCTGATTTTGGACTTCTAAAAACAAAGTTGGCTAACTTCACGGCACATATGCCAATGGAAAATAGCTGCATGACTGCCAAATCATGCACCAGTGCACTGTACGAACATGTACATAAATGCTTGGAACTAGCCATACCTAACAGAACCAAGATGTTCTCCTACAAAACAAGGAAGCCAATCTGGTGGTCCCCCACCATTAATAAACTCTACAACAGAAGGAAGAAACTGTTGCAGAAAAAGGTGAAGTTCCAAGACTGGAAAGACTCCACCTTAGCCTCAACAAAAAATGAAGATTCCCCTTGTCAAATCCTCTAAAGCCAGCTATGAAGGCAGAATTGTGGCAGACACTAAAAACAGTCACAAAGCATTCTATAGCTATATCAAGAACCTCTATGCCAGTACCCAGATTTGCTGTAAGTTACTACACAATGGTGCCTCCTATACTGAGCCAACAGATATTGCCAACATACTAGTCGACAGATTCAGTGCCAAGTTTACCCCTGTCTCACCCCTAAAGGACCAATCACAATACTGGAAGAATGCCAGGCACCCAGCATTACTGCAGCACAGGTTAAAGCTGCATTGTCCAAAGCCAAGAATACAGCTTCCATGGGACCCGATAATATCCCTGGCTGTGTTCTACATGAACTACAAAGCAAATTGCACCACATCTGTGTGCCCTGTTCTGTCACAGCCTCACCTCAGTCTCTGTCCCTACCAAATGGTGCACTGCTACAGTCATCCCTCTCCATAAAGGGAGAGTAACTAAAGACCCTAGGAATTATCCCCCCATTAGCCTGATGAGTCTGATATGTAAAGCTATGGAGTGCATTATCATGGACTTGATTAACAAAGCTATAGGAAATCTCCAAACTCTAGAACCCATGCAATTTTGCTTTGTGAAAGAGAGCTCATGCCTGCTCAACCTGGTTGACTTCTTTGAGTCAGACACTAGGGCTGTGGATGAAGGTAAGGCAGTGCATACAGCCCACCTCAATCTGGCCAAGGCCTTTGATACCATTCCTCACTCAGGAATTATTGATAAACTCACCAAACTAGACATCAACACCTATATCACTAAGTGGGTTGTAAATTGGCTCACAGATAGAACATACAGTGTGAAAGTAGCGGACTCCAAGTCAGACTGCCAACAAGTCACGAGTGGAGTCCCACAGGGATCGGTCCTGGATCCTCTCTTGTTTGGCATCTACTTCTCAGAAGTCCAGGCCAACACAAAGGGACTCTGGCTGACCATGATCGCAGATGAGTGCACATTGGGAGCCAATATTAACTCCCCAAGTGATGCAGACATCCTACAAATAAGCCTTACTGAGCCCAGTGACTGGTGTCGAAACCATGGCCTTAAGCTTAATGCCAGAAAATGCGTCGTCATCCCCTTTGGTAAAAACTAATTTTCCCACTAATTACCACATTGATGGGAGCCCAATGAACACTGAAGGCATTATAAGAGATCCGGGGATACAAGTTGACAGCGACCTCTCCTTCGACCACCACATTGCCACTGTGGTCAAAAAGAGGTCATCGTCTCTCTCTCTGCTCTTCCCTGATTAGACCAATCATCGAGTAGAACGCCCCATATGACATTTACCTCACTAGACACCTGCAACAGCTGGAGAGGCCACAGAAGTACCTCACAAAGAGGATCCTAGGCATTAAACACATGTCCTACATGGACAGACTCAAAAGATTCCGGCTATTCTCTCTCATATCATCTACTTAGAGGCGATCTCTGTTTGACTTACAAAGCCATGTCTGACCCAGCTCTGTTAGGAATGCTACAGCTAAAGAAATCCCAATTCCTCCACACCACACACTCCAGAGACCTCAACCTCATTACCCCAATCAACAGAACATGCTGGAGGAACAGATTCCTCACCCAGAGACTGCCCATGCTCTGGAATAGACTTTCCATACATGTCAAGCAGAGTACCTCGCTGTCCCTCTTCAAGAGAAATCTTGATGACTGGATGGGTAATAGCTCACCCCGGGGATCACTCCAGTGGCTCTACTTGATAGAGGCACTGGGAACTAACATTGGGTGGCACGATGCTGGGGCACTTCTATGAGCTAGGCTTGTAAAGGCTCCAGAGCCATTAGCCTAGTACACACCTATGAACCTATGTATAATGTTTGCAACTACAGTTGTTTCAATTGTGTCTGTGATGTATAATGTTTGCAAATAAAGTGGTATCAGTGCTTGTTTATATAAATGTAAGATTGCCTATGCCATACATGATAATTTAATAAAGATGTTTATTGAAAAAAAACATTGTGATGGCTACCTGGGAGAAATATTATTTGTTTAGTTCTAACTCTGCAAAATCCTCATCCTTCTCCACCAAGTATTTGAACAACATTTGTATTTTTGGAATGAAAAGATAAATTGATTTTTAAGTTACATCAATAGCACTATATCCTTTTTAAGATTTACATCTACATGTGGGGACATGTTGCAATATTTGGATATAGAACTGAAAAAAAGGATATGATGAATTAGAAGATCTGAAGTAGGCAGACTTCATTTGTCTGCAACCTGTGGGTATCGGATCCGACCTCGGATCCGAGCCGGCCTTTCAAAAGCTTAGGCTCCGAGCTCTTAGCTCCTCCCTCTACCCATAACCCCTTGCCAAGCCCTGACTGACCTCAGATTTCGTTTGCCGCTTTCAAGTTGCGACAGATTCCTTGAGCTCCTAGTGCAGATAAGTTTTCTGACAGGAAAATTTTGTAAAATGTAACCTTTTTTGATTATTTTAGATAGAAGTGTGTCTGTTAGGCTTTCCTTCCTCTATCTTTTATATTTTCTTCCCGGGTTTGCATAGTTTGAGTGGTTTGTGTGTGTTTAGGCCTGTTAGGGCTAGAGTATGTCTGAAGCCCATAAGGCAGTTTTTTCTAAGTGCACCGAGTGTGGCCATAAGCTGTCCCCGGCGGATGGCCACACTCTGTGTGTTAAATGCTTGGGGGTTGAACACCTGTCATCTGGTTGTACCATTTGTGCAGGGTTCAACCCCCGAGCTTTGAGGGAGCGGAGGTCGAAGCTTGTTCTGGCGGGACTTCTCCCTCCAGATACCGCTTCGGCTTCTGCCCCTTCTACACAGCAAGCAGTTGCTGTGGTCTCTCCTCCCCCGGCTGGGACTCAACCTCCCTCTAAGATGCCGGAGGAGAGAGAGACTTCTAGGGAGAGAGAAAAGAAGGAGAGGCACCACAAGCGGAGCGCTGGAACCTCTAGTTCGGCTCCTCCATCCAAGCGGGCCTCTCCTGTGTCTTCTAGTTTCCCTCCTCCTCGGCTCCACCTCCCTCGGTTCTCTCCTGGGCCCGAGGAGGAGGAGGCTAGCCCTTCAGCGAGGTCCCCAAGGCGGCTCTCTAGGTCCGCTTCGGTGGCCTCGACTAGATCTACCTTCTCCATGAGTGAAGCAGACATGGACCGGATGATGAGGAGATTCATCCAGGCCCAAATGCAAATGGGAGTGCTCCTAGCCCCCCCCATCCGGGAGGGGCTTCGACCCCTTTTTTCGCTCCTTTGGCTCCTTCTCCGACCCACACCATGGGTTCGGAGCTGTCGGCGCCGGGCAGAGTTGGATCCGGAGGTGGGTCGGATCCGATAGGTCGGCGCACCTCGGATCCGTCCCATCCCTTGGGTGCTTCGGACCCGACGTCTCGGAGCCGAGGACTGAGCCTCGGATCCGAGGGAGCTGGTGTGTCTTTGGCTCCGTCTAGGTCGGAGCACACCAGTCTCTCAGATCCGACGGTCTCGGCTCCGGCTCCGATCCGTGCGTCGGATCCGAGTGGGGGTCGGCTCTCGGGGTTCAGAGAAGCTGGCTCCCCCTCGGCCTTCGACGTAGTGGAAAGGGCACTGTTGAGGACTACCGGACCCCCGGTCCCTGCCACGGCTCCATCCCGCACTCCCTTGCAGTTGGGCCAGGCTCCCACCAGCCGGTCCCAGGGACAGCCCGCCTCGATGTCCCAAGTAGTTCCCTTGGAACATCCAGCTGCGGAAGAGTACTCCTCGGACAGCCCCCCCGAAGAAGTACCTCGGAAGCATAAGTGCAAAAGGAGGCACATGGACTCCCCCGAGTCCGTTACCGAAGACACAGACTTGGATGAAGGGGAGGGCTCCCCAAGGTCACCCCCTGAAGACGTCTCATTTGGAGACATTATGGAAATGTTGAGGATCGGGGGGGTGGTCTGCCCCCAAGGCCTCCTCAGACGAGCCTGTGTTCTTGGAGGCATTCGAGGCGGGCCCATCTACCTCTTGGGTGTCCCCTCCTGCCGACCCTCTGGTGGACCTTATATCCACCAGAGCGTGGAAGGATCCGGACACCATTGAGCCTGTACCCAAGCGTCCTGACCGTATCCTTTCCCCTCTGGCAGACCGCATTCACTGGAGCAAAGGCCCCCCAGTAGATGCCATGATGATGGCTGCAGCCACTAAGAGGGAGTTGGCCCAGGAGAGTCCCTCTATGCATCCTCCGGGCAAGGAGTCCCGCTCGATGGATCGCATTGGGAAGCGAGTTTTCAGTTCAGCAACCTTCTCTTTGAGAGCGCTGAACTACATGGCACACGTCATCAGGATGCAGCGGGATTTGATTAAAGAATACGCTGCATCTCCCCCAGAGTCCATGTCGGGTGAGGACAAGCAGGTATACTCCACCTGAATGGCCACTCTTAGAGCAGTTTCTAACACATCTATGCGGCTACTTTCTCACACTACCGAGGGAGCCGCTAGAGCCAGCGGAGCAGGCCTAGTCATGAGGCGGCAGGCCTGGCTCCGCCACTGTGATTTCGCAGAGCCCTTCAAGGCGACTTTCGCGAATGCCCCCTTTGATGGCTCTGCCTTGTTTGGCAAAACTGTTCGCGAAACATTGGTCCAGAGCGAGAAGGACGGGAAGACGCTGTCTGCCGTCGGAGTCCGCTTCTCAGCTCCCCAGAGGTCCTTCTTGAAGAACCAAAAGGGACAGAAGATGATGTGGTTCCGGAAGTCGCAGCAGTCCCAACCTGCTCCGGATAACCAGTCCTCCCGTGGCAGAGGAGGACAGGGAGGTCGCCGTCCTAGAGGCAGAGGGGCTCCTAGAAACTTTGGGTCCAGAGAACCTTTCTCTGATAGGCCCACGCAGCAGCCCTGAAGGGTTGCCCGGCTGTCCGTCTCTGGAGGCAGTCGGGGGGCGCTTTTCGAGGCACCTAACTTCTTGGGAGTCCATCACAACAGACCGTTGGGTGCTTCGCATGATATCCAGAGGTTATACAATTCCCCTGTACAAAGTTCCCAGATCTCGCAGCCTCCCAGATGTACCACCCGACCAAAGGGAGGCAGCAGCTATCGAAATCGGACAGCTGCTAGAAAAAAGAGCTATCCAGTGCATCCCCCTAGATCAAACCGGGTCAGGGTTTTACTCCAGGTTCTTTTTAGTGCCAAAGAAAATGGGGGACTTAAGACCGATCTTAGATCTTTCCCTGCTGAACCTGTCAGTAACCAAGCAAAAGTTCCGGATGGTCACCCTTCAATCTATACTCCCCCTCTTGAGGGAGAATGACTGGATGTGCTCCATCGACCTCAAGGACGCGTACTACCACATTTGCATGGACAGACGGTCCAGGAGGTTTCTTCGCTTCTGGCTGGGAGCCAGTCATTATCAGTTCAGGGTCCTCCCCTTCGGTCTCACCTCAGCCCCCAGGGTGTTCACCAAGGTACTAGCGGTTGTAGTGGCCCACCTGAGACTCCAGGGATTACAGGTCTTTCCATACCTGGACGACTGGCTCCTGATGGCATCATCAAGGCATCTTCTGTGCTCAGCCAGGGACTACTTCCTTCGTATAGCCCCAAGGCTGGGCATCACTATCAACTGGGAGAAATCTTTACTGCACCCCAAACAAATTATAGATTTCATAGGAGGAAGGCTAAACACCAGGTCAATGTGAGCCTTCCTCACCCCAGACAGAATTTCCAACCTGAAGTGTCATGTCACAGCGGTCCTGCAACCATTTCCGACAGCAGCTTCGGTCCTGAGGGCCCTAGGTTCGATGGCGGCAGCTATCCCGCTTCTTATTCATGCGCGCTTATGCATGCGGGTTCTTCAATGGACCCTTCAGGTTCAGTGGTCCCCTCTCTATTCCTCTCTCAACAGTCCGATAGCGGTCAGCAAAGCATGCAAGGATTCCCTTCTTTGGTGGCTTCGGTCTCCGGAGCCTCTGACAGGAGACCTTTTGTGCAGCATTTCCCCGAGCCACAGTGACCACGGACGCTTCTCGCCTCGGGTGGGGGGGGCATTCTGCGGGGAAGATTGTCCAAGGCACGTGGAACCCCACAGAGACTTCGTTGCATATAAATGTCCTGGAAATGAGGGCTGTGCTCCTAGCGTTGCAAGCACTTCACAACCTTCTTCCTTCAGGGACTATTGCGATTCAGACAGACAACATGTCGGTAGTCTGGTACATCAACAAACAGGGAGGAACCAGGTCCTATCCCCTTTGTCGAGAGGCCATGAGAGTCTGGGAATGGGCAATTTCCACCAAACGCTTTCTTGTAGCAACGCACATTCCGGGAAAATCCAACATCCTTGCGGACAAACTCAGTCGCACCATTCTTTCCCCTCACGAGTGGTCTCTCAATCCTCAGGTAGTGAAGAAGATTTTTGCTGTCTGGGGCAACCCTGTTGCGATCTTTTGCCTCTCACTCAAACGCCAAATGCGACAATTTCTTCGCTCTGCTTCCCCACCAGGGAATCCCGAGAGACGCAGCTGATGCATGCTTGGCCTCCCGGTCTCCTTGATGCCTACCCTCCACTACCTCTGATGCAGAGGCTTCTGCAGAAAGCCAACAGTTTGGGGAGCAGAATGATTCTCATTGCCCCGTTCTGGCCTCATCAACCCTGGTTCCCCTTTGTATGGTCTCACAAAGTGAATCCACCCTGGATTCTGGATCCGATCCCGGATCTCATCTCCCACCCTCTGGGAATTCGGCCCCAATCTACGCACCCTGAAATTGACAGCTTGGCTGCTCCAGTTCCATCCTTGATTAGGACTCCCGGTATCTCGTCACCGGTCAAGGCCATCCTAGTGGCGGCTCATAAACCTTCCACTAGGCAGGTTTATCGGAGTAAATGGAAGAGATTCTCTATTTGGGCGGTCCAGAAAAGTTTGGATCCTTTTTCAGCACCTATGTCGGCAGTGCTGGATTTTTAACAGACCTCTTTCATCAAGGGGCAAGTTCTTCCACGATTAAGGTACAATTGGCAGCCATCTCTCATTATCACATTGGTCATGAGACAGCTCCCCTCATGACGGCAACATTCTGCAAAACCTTTCTTAAAGGGATTTTTGTTGAGGCCTCCAGTCAAAGAGATTGTACCACCTTGGGACCTATCTTTAGTTCTGCAAGCCCTTACTGCTCCTCCCTTCGAGCCTGCAGCTTCTACAGACCTGAAGTACCTTTCCTGGAAGACTGCCTTCTTAGTAGCTATCACTTCAGCCAGAAGAGTGTCTGAACTTCAGGCTCTATGCGTCAAACCGCCTTACCTTTCCTTCTTTCCAGATAGGGTGTGCCTCAGGACCAATCCATCCTTTCTTCCAAAAGTCTCTTCAGAATCTAATATCAACCAATCAATCAACTTACCTGTGTTTTTTCCCAAGTACTCAAACAAAGGAGAATACAAATTGCATTCCTTGGATGTTCATAGACAATTACGATTTTACATTCACAGAACAGCTGGTCACAGGCAATCAGATCAGCTGTTCATCTCCTTTGCTAAATTTGCTTTGGGTAAAGCAGTTTCTAAAGTCACACTATCGAGATGGATTGCTAATTGTATTCTGCAGGCTTATGACACTTCAGGTAGACCTGCTCCTCAGAGGGTTACGGCTCATTCTACTAGGGCAGTCTCCACGTCAGCCGCCTTTAAGTCCCGTGTGTCATTGGATGATATCTGCGGCAGCCACTTGGGCCTCACCTCATACCTTTATTTCTCATTATAAGGTGGATGTTTCCAGGGGAAGAGCATCCTTTGGCTTAGCGGTGCTCCGGAACATCCTTCCATGACGGCCGCCCAAGATTCAGGTAGCTGGGGACTCTGTCCCACAGGTTGCAGACAAATGAAGTCTGCCTACTTCAGATTTAGAAGTTATGTACTCACCATAACGTTCCATCTGAGTAGGTGACTTCATTTGGATGCAACTATCCCCCCCTCCATCCCCCTGACCTTTATACAGCGAGTATTTATGCTTTGTTCAGATACTTTATTCAGTATTATATAGGCAAACTCAATCTGAGGTCAGTCAGGGCTTGGCAAGGGGTTATGGGTAGAGGGAGGAGCTAGGAGCTAGGAGCTCGGAGCCTAAGCTTTTGAAAGGCCGGCTCGGATCCGAGGTCGGATCCGATACCCACAGGTTGCATCCAAATGAAGTCACCTACTCAGATGGAACGTTATGGTGAGTACATAACTTCTAATTATGTACTTACCATAACTTGCCATCTGTGTTGTCCATTTTCATTCTTCCTCACTAATGGGTTATGGATCCAACCCTCGGATCTTCCCTCTACCCTTACTGCTCCAGTCCCCCCCCAGCTCCTCAGATAGAGTTTGCTGCCTTACTGCCCACTGCAATATAGAGACAGAGAAAAATTAACCTAAGGGTTCCATTATCATCCAGTGATCCTTCAAGGAGAGACGAGGCTCGGGGGTGGCTGGGAGGGAAGGTGAGGAAGAATGAAAATGGACAATACAGATGCCAAGTTATGGTAGGTAAATAATTTCTAAATCTGATGTTGTCCATTTTATTCTTCCTTACTGATGGGTCAGAATCCACAGCTCCGTAACTCTTGGGAGGCCATCAATGAAGGATATGCTGAAGCACTGTTGGCCAGAAGGAGACCCTGCTTCTGGAGACATTGTCTAACTTGTAATGTGTAACAACATTATGGGTCTTTGACCAAGTGACTGCAGTACAGATATCAATAGAAATTTTAGAGAAAAAAAGGAAATGAAATGGCAATGGGTCTGGTGGAATGGGCTGTAAGAGGATGAGGCAACTCCAAACTTTTTGAGAATAGATCAGCAAAATACAATCAGTAATCTATTTGGCCAGAGTAACTTTGGAAACTGCTTGACTCGAGTGATTAGGGGAAAAAGATAGAAACAGTTGATCAGACTCACTGTACTGCATTGTTCTGTGGAGGTAAAAATGCAATTGTCTATGAACATCAAAAAGATGCAACATATATTCCCCCTTATTAGAAAAGTTCCAAATGAAAACTGGCAGCTGAATGGATTGATTAATGTTAGTCTCTGTGGCTACTTTAGGCATAAAGGAAGGACTGGTTCAGAGGCACTCCATCTTTATGGAAGATATTGTAAGGTGGCCTAGCTGATAAGGCCTGGAGTTCAGAAATTCTTTTTTGCTGAGGTGATAGCTATCAAAAAATTTGTTTGCAAAGAAAGAAATTTCATTTTGCAACTGTTAGCTGGTTCAAAAGGTTTCTGGGTCAACCCCTGGAGGACTAAGGTAAGGTCCCAAAGAGGATAGGGATCTTTTATCGAAGTTCTAAGAAGGAAAATTCCCTTTATGAAAGCTTTACATAGTCTGGAAGCTGAAAGAGAAAGGGAATCATTACCAGCATGGAAGTTGGATATGGCTGCAAAACTAGCTTCTTCTGTAAAAAGAGTAGTGAGAAAAATAAGAGAATGGCCAAAGTAGGAACCGAGAAAGGGTCAGTATTCATTTTAGAAGCCCATAGAGAGAATCTTTTCCATTTGCTTTTGTAAACCTTCTTAGTGGAGGCCTTCTGAGAGACCATGATAATGTCACAAAGTGGGGATACAAGTCTGGACTGTCTTATTATCACTGGAAGTGGAGAAACCATGTGGTCAACTTGAGGGCATGGAGATTGGGATGTTGGATTTGTGACAGGTGAAATAGGAGATCCTGACTGAGCTCCAGTATCCATGAAGGATATCTGAGGTGAGACCAGAGAAAGGGGAACCATACTTGTTGAGATACGAAAGGAGCATTGAGAATGACAGAGCTCTTCAGCCTGCTTGCTTTCTGAAAAAACTTCAGGATCAGAGGTAGAGGGGGTATGCATAGAGGAGACCCATGGGCCATTCATGAATCAGAGCATCCCTCAGTGACTCCCCCAGAGGGGGGGATCAGAGCTAAGTACTTGCTGCACTTGTTTCTGAAGGGGAGATGCAAAGAGATCGCAGTAGGGCTAACCCCAACAACTAAAAATCATGTTCGTTACTGATGGATTGAGACACCACTTGTGAGGAATCAGAACGGATCTGCTGAGTCTGTCTGCCAGTGTGTTGGTTTTCCCCAGTATGTGCATTGCAATTGGAAAGCGGTCTGAGGAAATTACCCATTCCCAGACCCTCATGGACTGTCTACACAATGGGTAGGAATGGGTTCCCCTTGTTTCTTGATGTATCAGACTACAGACATGTCTGTGTGTGTATTCCAAGGGAGAGAACATCCTGAAAGGCTTGCAATTGTAGGAGGACTGCTGTCATGTCTATGGCATTGATATGCAACTTAGTCTCTGAGGAGGACGACGTGCCTTGGACCACCTTTTACTTGAACTGCCCCCACCCCAATTGGGAAGTGTCCTTGGTCACTGTGGCTATGGGGGGAGGAAAATAGAACAGCCTCCCCAAAAAACAGGTCATCTGACTGGGTCCACTATCGAATATGACATTTGCAAATTGAAGTGAGTTTGATGGGAATGGATGGAGGCTGGTAGAGAATAAAGCACTGTACCGCCACAGTCCATTGGAGGATTCACAGGAAGAGCCTTGCTAGAGGAACTAAAATAATGGCAGCTGAATTTGATCTGAGAGCTTGCAACAATAGTTTTGATGGAGGGAACGAATGAAACAGTAAGTCCCACACCTGATTTCTCAGAGATGTGATGCTGTGAAGAGGTAATAAAGCCACTTGGGTCATAGTATCTAGTTGGGTGCCTATAAACTCTAGAGTCTGTACAGGAGTCGGGCTGGATGTGGCAAGATTTATCATGATGCTTGAGGAGTTTGAGATCTGAAGCAAGTATTCCCTGGCTTGTAGAAGTTGAGGCCTGGTTGGGGCAGTGAGGAGCCATGTTCAAGATAGGGAAACACCTGGAATTAGGTGAGCTTCCATGACTGCCATACATTTGTTGATCACCTAGGGGGAGCAGTGGTGAGTCCAAAGGACAGTGCTCTGAATTGGTAGTGATTGGCTCCTGACCGAAAGCACAGGTGTCTCCTGGAGCACCTGTCTATTTTGATGTGATAGCATGCATCCTGGAATTCTATAGAGCAGGATGGACTGAACCGTAACCATCTGGAACTTTGACTTTTTTACATGCTGATTCAGGTTGTTTAGATCCAAAATTGTCTTAGGTACTCTGTTTTCTTTGACACCAAAAAGAAGCAGGAGTGAGTTCTGAATCATGTTTGTTTTGTTGGGACCTCCTGGATGACTCTCTTTTGTAACAGCTTTTGAACGCTTGAGCTGCATACTCCCTGTAACTGGGTGAAACATCAGGGAGTTTCCTCCTTGGCACCGAATGTGGAAGGGAAAAGGGAATGTAGTGACCTCTGGATATTATGCTTAGCACTCATGCTTTGTAAGATTTGTTCAGGCAAGTGCAAGAGAAATATGACCCTTGACTGCCTCCAGAAATGGATATTCGGGCAGTGGTTCAGGAGTCTGATAGGGCCCATTAGAAAAGGAGTCTCTAAAGCCCTGGTTCTGTGGATCCCCTCTGCCTCTGGGGGAGTGTCTACTATGAAATTTCTTCCTCTGCTTCTGTAGGATGCATCTCCGTGTAGGTCTTGAAAAAGCCCTTGAGATTTCCAGAACCATGTTTTCTTTCCACTTTGCTGGTTTCTAGAAAATGTCCATTGAGGGGTAGAAAACTTGATTCCCATGGCAGACAGGGTGTTTCCTTCCTGCTCACTGTAAGTAAGCATATCTTTCACTGATGGCCTGAACAAACAGGAGCTATTGAAGGGGGGACTAACAAAGTGCACTTTTATGTGTTCCACAAAGTTGCATAGCCTCATCCAAGCATGTCTCCTTACGGCTATGCCTGAACCAGCTGCTCATGAGGTACTCTCTGCTGAATGGGAGATTAACCTCATTGATGAATTAGCAATAGATGAGAGAGTAGCCAGATGAAGAGAGACCTTCTTGAGATCCTTGAGACTGAGCGAGAGAGTTTGAGAGCTCATTGATTAAATCTCTGCAAGCAGGTGAGATGTGCTAGGTAATGTAATGTAATGACCTCATTGTGAATGTGGCTGAGACATAGATGCATTCTCTGAATCTGTCCATCACTCTGGACTTCTGGTTTGGTGGACAGTCAGAGGAGCTCAGCTTGGCTAGCTCCTTTTTAGTGGCTGCTGCCACAATTATGGCATCAACTGGAACACCCTTACTCCAATGGATTCTGACAGTGGGGCTAGAAATATATCTGGGCATTTGATGATGAGCTCAGCAGTGTCCGGTTCCTTCCAAGCCTAGTGAGAAACTAGGTCAATAAGTTCATCCATCAGGGGGTCACCCAAGATGTAGATGGCCCACCCTGAAAGCTTCCAAAAACACCAGTTCCTCAGAAGAAGGAGGTTGAGAAGACCAGACACCTTTCTGCTTAAGGATTTCCAGGATGTCTCTACAGGAGACATCAGGTGATGAACAAGGGGTTCCTTCTTCCTTATCAAAATTCTTCTGTGAAAGACTCCATCAGGGAGTCTGTCTGCCTCCTCTTGCACGTCTTCTTCCACAGTACCTCATCTGTGAGATGGTTGGGTGAGGTATCAGAAGAATGGGAGAACCCTTTTGGGAATGAGTGTGGAGGCTTCCCAGGGTAAGCTGACCTAAAGGAACAGGAAAGATGGGCTTAGAGCTCAGACCTAATGCTGGGTGAGGGGTAGGCTCTTAAATGTAAGAGGATGGATCTTTATGCAAAGAAAAGACCCTTTCTACTACCTGGAAGGCTGACGTGCCCCGGGAAAACTCCCAACCTCCCTGGGCCCAAGTCAGCCAAGGATGAAAGGTCGGAGCCCACTCCAGATCCGAACCCCCCAAAAGAGTCAGACTCAAGCAGTCAAGAGCCGAGGGACCAAGAGGAAGAGATGGATCAAACAGTGTTGAAGTCAAACCCAACTTCCCAGACCCAGCCCCAACATCTTGGATCCAAGACCTGCTCTGATCCAACAATGCTGGAGCAGGGCTGGTCAGGGAAAGCACCAAATTTGAGGAAGGGGGCTTCCTCAGATCTGATGCTGACTCTCTTGGGTATCTTGGATCCTGGGACTCCAAAACCAATGGTCAGACTGGAGAAGGAAACTCTATATGCTGGGTGGGTGCACTCATGGATCTGAGAGGGGATGGAGCTGGCAAGCCTCCCATCTAGATCTGAGCCCTAAGGAATTTCCACATCACTCTGTCCAATTTATTTTCTGTTAAGCTCCTAGAGGATCTGGAAGAAGCTGAAGAAGCAGACTTAGAATGTTTGGTCAGTGTTTGAAACAATTTAGAAGACAAAGCAGGTGAGACAGGTTTCAGTACAAAGCTTTGAAATCAGCTGCTAACTGTCAGATCCAAAGGTTTGGGATCCAACAGTGAAGTCAATGGAAGAGGGGAACCAGCTATAGTGATAACCACTGTCAGATCCAAGGAGGTCGGTGGATCTGAGCAGGGGAGGTTAATACTCTCCGGATCCATAGAAGTCTAATTTGAAGTTCTCTGAAGCTTCTCAGGAGGCTCCAGCTACAATGAAGCCCTCATAGACACAGAGAGGGCTAATTTCTTAGATTCTTTGGAGCTATTAGCTTTGGATGGGGGTTGAGTCCTAGAGGATGAAGGAGAAGAAGCAGGGAGCAAACCTTTAAGGATTAGCTTATTGCACCTCTCTGAGAGGGCTCTTAGATTGAAAGAGGTGCAAATCTCACATTGAGACTTCAAATATTCTGGGGATTTTATACTTGTGAGAAGTGCATCTCTATAATCCGGTGGGTTTCTCTGATGTTTTAAATAACGAAAGGCCCGACAAACTAAAAAAAAAGGAATCATGTTCACTTTAAGTGAAACACAGTCACACACACTGAGAAATTAAACAATAGTTCAAAAAGATTTTTCTTTTTTTTTTACAATTGTAAAAAATATAAACAAATTATTAGCAAAATTATACATGGTGCCAATGAGCACAAGAAGAAACACAATGGAACGGATAGAATAATACACCCTAATGACTGAGAAAGAAAGATAACTAACTTTAAAGTTATAACAATAGCTGTTGTTTGTCTTTTTGGCTTTTCCCTGTTAGGGGTCGCCACAGCGGAACGCCGGTCTGCTAATGATTGGCAGTAGATTTTTATGGTGCCGAGTTGCCAGCCCGATGCCCAACCTTCAGCGAAGGCACTCCCATTCATGCATGTCTTTCGGAGGCCACTCAACCATGGGGAGGATATGCAGACTCCACACAGAAGGCACTCCAGCCGAGAATCTAACAGGAGAACCTCTTGCTGTGAGGCAACAATGCTACCGCTGTACCACCACGGCTAGCTGTAAAGCAGCAAATAATCCACAAAAAACTTTTTCTCTTACAGCCTGAGATTCTGAAGCACGTCTTGTTGCACTGGCAGAAAACATGATCTGAGGAGTTGGGGATAGAGTGGAACATTATAGGTAGAAGGAGGAGCTCAAGATTTGGTTCCAAGTCTTAGAAGTGCAGCAAAGTCAGATCCGAAGCTCAGATCCATAACCCATCAGTGAGGAAGAATGAAAAGGATAACATCAGATTTATTTCATCGGTATTTAGAAAACCCATCTATTCTAATTCCATTTTACCAGCTGCCATCTGTTATACCAAAAAATAACTGTTGTTAAAGGACAGGTGTTTCAGGCTGCGAGGATGGTCTCAGAATGTTCTGATCTTTTAGAGGAATGTGAAAAAAATTAAGGGGATGTTTCTGAGGAAGGGTTACCCAGATTAATTTCTTTGTGCCAAGATTGTGAATAAGGGAATTGGTGACATATGTCCCATTACTAGGTAGCAATATGAAAGGTAATGACAGACATGAATAATGGCCCTGCTTTTAATTGGTTAGTACCCTTTATTGCTACATGCCCTCGGGCAGATAGCCTAGTATGAACCTATGACCATACGTTTCTGACTATGGGGGTATAAAAAACATCATTTTTAAAAATAATGAGGTGTTTTTAACCACTTTGATGAAGTTAATAAGAGGTTTTGGCCATCCCTGAAATTTACTATAAAAAAGGGATTTGTTTGAAAAATCTAGTGGAACATGTTGAGTAGGTTAAACAGAGTGAAGAAAGATGGGGAACAGTCAAATGTGGGAGCTACAATTTTTGTAAATATATTTTGAATGCAAGGTCAGTCATAGTAGGTGACATTCCTATTTGTCCTAGATTTCGCTGTAACTGTACAACAAAGGGACTTGTATATGTAGCCCTTTGCCAAAAATATACAACTTTCTATAAAGGGACAATGATACAAGCTTTTAAGGACAGGATTAGTGAACATGTTTACATTATAGGAAAGAAGGACAATAATAATGCATTAGCAAAACACATAGCTGATTTCCCTAGCCATAAATTTTTATTTTTTTTGGGATTGATAAACCATGGATCAACCCAGAGGGAGGGCTACAGGGTTGCATTTGGAGCTTCACGAGCTTTATTGGCAAATTAGAACAAATAATGGTGAACCTCCTGATTTAAATGGTACAGTGTCTATATTCTGTTAAATTAAAATTAAATTGTTGTGTTTGTTATGATTACTAACTTAGTTTAATGGATATTTTAAGTTGCTCGTGATAACGTTATGTATTGGCTTTTAATGTGGTTTTGACTGGATTTATATTAATAGTTGCATCATGTGATTAATTGGAGTGAAGTATTCAAGTTAGTATCTGAGAGTTTATTTTATTCTGAAGAAGTTTTGTAATTGAAACTAAATCACTCAGTAAAATAGTTTTATTCTATATCTTGCTGAGAGTCCTATTAAGTGACGTGTTTGGTTAGATAGATTGCTAGTACATTTATATGTTTGATTCTATTTTTACAAAGCCAGACAATGGTGAGACTCCTATATCTAATATATATTAAATGGAGAATCTTGAAAAATACTGGGTACATGGCTCACAGGATAAAAGTGCACATTCCTGGTATAGGCACAGGTGCTGTGCCCAAGAGAATGCAAAACTCTGTAAAACTGGAAATGCACCTACAGGATTAGGGCATGCTGTGAGTGCTTCCCATGGAAGTTTAAATACAACCTAGACCAGTGGATGGGGAATAAGAAATGTACACCAGGCCAGACACCCATGTCCCTTAAGGACAGAGGTCGCTTATAAATGCCTGACTGTCAATACCCTATTTGGATAGAGGGCATCATTAATCTTTCGAGAAAACTTGTCTAGGCTTAGAAAGCCCCTCCCCCCAGGTCATTAGCCAAGTAACAATCTGTGAATCTATGAGAGTAGTCCATTTAAAATAAAAAGTGGTTAGCTATGGTACACAGGCCATAATGTTTGCAGGTAGAGATGAACAAATAGTGCAGTGTTTCATTTATGTAGTAAAGCCAGAGTTTCTATGTAGGGATTGTATAGCAGGAGTAAGAAAAGCTAGAGGATAAAAATACTTGCACCAGAAAAACAGCAAAGGCTATAAACAAAAACTTAATGTACCAGATCAGAACAAAACAGTATGCAGACAAAGAAATAGACATCTAGGAAAAAATAGAACCAAATAAGTGTTGGAAGAAAAAAAAAATCAGTTTATCAAAATTCATAAAGTATGGAATCAGGAAAGGAAAACATCTGATGTAGTGCAGAAAAACTACTTTGACTACTGCAGCTTGAAAGATAATTGAATATACAGACATGGTAAATTTCACAAAAAACAGAATAATAAAACATAGATGGACTATAGTAAGAAACCATCTGTTTACTGACGGAGAATGGCAATAGATTGAAGCTGTAGTAATGTATAAGCTAAGAAGTAACGTTTTTAAGGTGGAGGTTGTATCTCAACTTTTGATAGTCATTAAAGGACAACAATTGGATTCTATTATTAAATGCTCAACTTGTCTGTCCTTTTCTCCATATTTACTGTCCCTGCTATGAATAAACAACAATACAACATTTAAAATACTTTAAATTGACTGTTTCTCTCCACTAGAACAGTACCATACTGTACTGTGGTAGTTTTACTTTAAAAAACTTTTATCCCACCCTGAAAAAGCTTGCTGCAGTCTCCAATTCACTGATGTCATCAAGGCCAATGAATACAGGTAGTTTTATGGCCAATTCCCTCCCCAAACTGACATCACCACGACCATCCTAACCCCCCCCATGCTGTGATGTTACAGCTCCCTGGTCCATCCTCTACCCATACAGAAAGTAAAGGCTAGAACAAGGAAACTGTACCGGAGTCAAGTCACCTGCTGCGAGCTGTCAATCATAACAAGTAACAGCTCAAATTACACTTAGCACTTTGACAGCTATGGAAGTTAAGTGTGAAGGGGTGATAGGAGGAGTCAAAATGGTACAATTCAGTCTTCACAAAAGACTGCAATTTAGCCATTCTAAAAAGAAGCAGCAGTAAAAAGCACTTTGAAAGTCTATTATGTGGCATTTGGAATGTTTGTGTTTTAAGTAGTCATTGAACGGCATGAAATGTTACTTAAAACTGACTAACACAGCAGTGTATGCATGTAAAATCAATGCAGTGACAGGAGCTTTAGAAAGAAAGAGGCCTGTGTAGTGTCATTTTTACAGACAAGCACTGCATCGTGGGTTACATTGCGGCAGAGTAAACAATCAGAATTATTTCAAGATGCCAGACCCCATGTGGTCAGACTCGGAAATTACGTATACAAATTTTTAAAAACCTGTAAATAGTCCCAGAGTGGTGTTAAAATGTAGGAAACAGCAAACCATGATGAAATAAACATGTTTTTTGTGTCTGTGGGTGTGGTTCTCCTTTAAGCTGGCTACTTAACAAATTAAATTATGGCTATAATTTGGCTCCTAGAAAACAACAAAGTGTAAGACTTCTCATCTTCTTTTTGTAGATGATTTAAAACTATATAGTTTATCAGATGAGGAACTGAAAGCACAACTGCAAGTGGTCAAAATTTTTCAGATGATATAAGAATGCCATTTGGTCTTGATAAATGTGTGAAACCAACCTTTAAAGCAGGAAAGCTGCAGCACCAAGAAAGCATCCGATCTGAAGTTGTCAATTTTCATGTTATCCTCAAAGGATGGGCTCGGTTCCAAACCCTCGGAACTGACTCATCCACTTGCTAAAGTTCGTGGCAATTTAAAAACTCTTGAACTTTCCATCTACCCACAATGCATCTGGTACATTACCTCAGATCTCATTTGCAGCTATAAGCTTCAGGCATGGACTTTTCTCTTGAGTCTTTTTGATAAGTGTTTCTTTCAAAATCTTTTCACCTGTTAGTTTCTCATCTTTTAGTCAAATCTTTCTTACCTTTATCTATCACACCCTGTTTATTTTTTTTTTCTGGTGCTTTGTATACTTCTTACGTAGCTCCCTTTACCATTGTTGGTATTTCCTTTCCTTCTTTCGTTTTCTATTTAAAAAAAAATATTATTCTATTATTTCCTCTAGACTGTGTGTGTGAGCATGTATTAAACTTGAGTGTGTGTGGACTTTGGCTTTCTGCCTTCTGTTACTATGGCAGAAAAAAATTAAAGAAAAAATCCCGGCTGAGTTTAAGAGATGTGAGAAGTGTTCTTACAAAATTCCTTTCTCAGAGCAACATTCTCTGTGTGTTGTATGTGTAGGATCTCTCCATTTACAAGAGGACTGCTCAATTTGCTATTCATTCAGCCATCAGGCTCTGGTGGAGTGAAGAAATCAGCTGATTTTGAAGGGTATGTTATCATCCTCCTTCAGTGAGGCCATCTCTGGTTCATATTCCAAGGCTTCTGAATGAAAATTAAAGTACTTTTAAGTCCAGCATCCTCTATCTCCTCTTCCAAGTCTTCAGAGGCAAAGAAATGGAGCTCTTTGGTGCCAATACAGTTGTTAGTACTGACTACACAAATGCCTAAGTTCAACCTGTTTTGTTAGAACCAACAACTCTTCTCAGGGTACCAACAGCATCCTCGGTACTGCCTTCAGTACAGATGACTACTTTGACACCATCTTCATCGGTGCCAGCCAAATAATTTATTCCAGTGCCTAGAACCAGGTATTCCATGTCCATTGACCTATTCCTGGATAGACTGCCTTCTCCTTTTCTGGACCGTACTCCTTCTCCAACAAAATCTACCCATTCTTCCAAAACTTTCATGGAAGATGAGCTGGAAACAGTTGTGAGAAAGATGCTTTGGGCACAAGGAGTTACTGGCTCTTCTATGCCTTCTATCCCTATGGGTCAGGATCCTTCTACTTTCACCCCTCCATGTACTTTTCCTCCTCTGACTTCTGCTGTAAGTTCAGAGCCTTTGGTTCCAAGTTGTCCAGCAACAACTGCTTTGGCACTGAAGTTGTCCTTTCATCAGCACCAATTGTATTGCTGAGTGCTTCGGCTCATTCAGAACCACAAACCTCCCAGAGCTGAACCTGTCCTGTCAATTCCGAGCAGCTCGAGTCAAGCCAAATCTTACTGGAGTCCTCTCTTCTTCTCTGAGCCTCGGCATGGACCAGCTCTGATCCTGCTTCTTTCTCACCAGGGACCTACCTCAGTCAGGGGGAAACTGCACTACTGAGCTCTGTTCTTTCTGGCCTAGACTCCATTCCTACCATGAGTGGATCTGCTTTTCAGGCAATGGAGAGGGCCTTGTCTGCTCCAAGACATCAGTTGGTCCCCCCCCCCGAGGAGGTTTCCAAGTCTCTCCTTACACCAGAGTCTCATCCACTGTATCCAATGGGACAGCAGGTGTCAAGACCTCAGGAATTCCCACATTTGGGAATATCCTCTTCCAATACCTCCCCGGAGCATCCCTGGAGGAATTGGAAGAACAAGTGTAAGAGGAAACACATTGATTCCCCTGAAGAATCATTCACTGAGAACACAGATTTTGAGGAAGGCGAAGGATCCCCACTACTACCTCCTGATGATGTCTCCTTTGGAGACATCCTGGAAATTTTGAAATAGAGAGGTGGTTGGCAGTCCAACAATCTTACTTTGGAGGAATCTGTGTACCTACAGGCCTTTGGCACCTGACCATCTACCTCCTGGGTGACCCCCCCCCACTGATGAGATCATTGAGTTGACCTTGCAGTGGGCATGGAAGGCCTGTGATTCCACAGAGCCAATACCCGGGAGACCAGATAAGATCATTGCTGCACTCTCGGACAAATCTTTCTGGACAAAAGGTTACCAGTAGATGCCATGGTCTTGGCAGCAGCCACCAAAAAGGAACTGGCAGATGAAAGTTCCTCTATTCATCCTCCTAATAGGGAATCCAGGTAAATGGATAGGATTGGAAAGCAAGCTTATGCTTCATCGACTTTTTCCTTATGATCTTTCAATTACCTGGCATCTTTATGAGGTTACAGAGGGATGTTATTAAAGAACATTCAGATACCTTCTCAGGAGCTGTTTCTGACAAGGTTCAGGATTCCATAACTTCTCAGTTGGCCACCCTGACTTCCATATCCAACTCGTCCATGAGGCTCATTTCTCATGCAGCCAAAGAGATGACAAGAGCCATCGGTTCAGGCGTTTGTGTGACTTCAAGGAAACCTTCAAATTTACGTTTGTAAATGCTTCCTTTGATGACAAGTCCATGTTGGGGCCCAAAAGTTAAAGACATGCTTACTAGGTGTGAGAAAGTTGGAAAAACCTTTTCTGCAGTGGGCATACATTTTTCCACTCCTCAGAGACCCTAATTGAGGAACCAATGTACTGGTGGGAAAAATATGGTTCAAAAAGTCCCAAGGGTCTTTTCCTGACACATGTAATGATAGCTCCCTCAGGGGCAGAGAGGGGAGCTCCTATGGCAGATGCCACCTTCATGGCAGAGGGGGGCCATGGAACCAAGGTTTCCAAGATTCGTTTTTTGGTAAACCTTTTCAGTGCTCCTGAAAGGAGGCCTGAGTGCCCTCCTCTGGAGGCAGTTGGAGGTTATTTTTCCCTACACCAGAAAGCTTGGCTACAAATAACTTCAGACAAATGGGTGCAGTGAATTATATCCAGAGGTTCTATTATTCCCTTCTCACTGTCCCCATCCTCTTACAAACATATCCTGGATGTTTCACCCAATCAAAGGGAACAAGCAGCCCTAGAAATTCAAAAGCTGCTAGAAAAGCGAATCATCCAAGAGGTCTCCCCAGACCAGATAGGACCAGGACTTTGCTCAAGGTTATTTTTGTGCCAAAAAAGACAGGGGAATGGAAACCTATTCTAGATCTCAGCAAACAGATCAGTTCAATGAACCAAATTCTCCTGTTCCTGGAAAAGGATGACTGGATGTGCTCCACAGATCTTTCTGTACTATCACATAAAAATGCACAGATGATCCAGGAGATTGTTACTCTTCCACCTGGGAGCCAGTCACTACCAGTTCAGAGCACTGCCCTTTGGTCTCACTACAGCCTCCAGGGTGTTCACCAAATACATGGCAGTAGCAGCAGCTCTTTGAGAATGCAAGGATTCAGAGTGTTTCCTTACCTAGATGACTGGCTGCTCATTGCCACGACCAGACATCAACTCGTAGAAGCCAGACAAAAGGTTCTTCAAACATGTTCCTCATTAGGAATAACTGTCATCTATGAAAAGTGTCAGCTAGAGCCAACTCAACTGCTAGAATTTACAGGCACTGTCTTAAACACAAGAACATAAGTAAAATAATGCTTTGGCGAACCACATTAAGGACAACCCCGGACATAACTTTAAATTTAAGGTGATTGACCAGGTGATGGAGAGCCCTAGAGGTGGGCATACATCCCTATTACTGGAAAGACAAGAGTTATGATGGCAACTTTCTTTAAATGCACATAGTTATCCAGGCCTTAATGAGCAGTGTTCTCTTATGTGTTTACTCAAGCTTAAAAGTTTATTACGCTGAATGAATTTATGAAATTCTGTATAGAATGTTCTTATAACACAATATTTTATGTACTTGTAGGTTTGTATGGATGCACCTTTTTGATTGTCTTTATTTATTAATAATGCTCCACTTGTGCTTAAAAATTCTTTTAAAGTATATGTATATATGTTTATAAATATGTATATGCCTTTTAACAACCAGTTTTAAACTTGTGATGCAATGCATTTTATTGGTCATGTGATTTCATGGTTATATAAGGAGGGGTTTTACTGTGTGAATTTGTCTGAAGAAGTTCATTTGATTTGAGTGAATGAAAACACTCACATATTAAAGGTTTGGTTTGTCTTTGGAGCTTTGTTACTTGTTTTATTAGTGCTTTATTTGTTGTTTTTTCGTTAAACACAAGAACCACCATAGCCTCTCTCCCTCCACAAAGACTATGGACAATTCAAACTCAGATCTCGAGCATAATCAACAAAAACAAAGTGCCAGTCAAACTAATCTTATGAACTATTGGCTCCATGACAGCATCAGTAACTCTTGTACCTCTGGCCAGGTACCCTTTGTGGCTCATTCAGTGGTTACTTGCGGCACAATGGTCAATACTTACCCATCCCATATCCACATCAATTTCCATCAGCAAAACTGGGAAGAAAAAAATGGGCATGTTGGGCTTGTTCAGAATAAATTTTACAGGGACGTCCCTTTCCCCCTCTCGGCCCAAGGCCATAGTGACCACAGACACCTCCCTGCTGGGGTGGGGGGCATTGCAGTGGAGACAGTCCAAGGCACTTGGTCCCCAATAGATGCTTCAGTACACATCAATGCTCTAGAGATGAGGGAAGTGCTTTTAGTATTACAAGCCTTTCAGGATGCTCTCCCCTCATGAATGATTGGGATTCAGACAGACAACGTGGCAGTAGTCTGGTATATCAACAAACAAGGTGGAACCAGGTCTTATCCACTATGTTGAGCAGTCCTGAGAGTGTTGCAATGAGAGATCTCATCAGATCACTTTCTTGTAGCAATGCACATTCCAGAGAAGTCCAGTGTAATAGCAGACAAATTAAGCAGGTCCATTTTTCTATCTCACGAGTGGTCCCTCGATCAGAGTATCTGATGGAATTTTCCGATCACGGGACCAGCCTTGCTGCAATCTTTTTGCCTCTCCCATGAACAGCAAATGCAGCAGCTATTTTTCCCTGATCCCCCCCGACAGGGGAAGACCCGAGGGATGCTCTTCTTCATGATGGCCCCCCCAGTCTCCTCTACACCTTCCCACAAATTCCTTTGATTCCAAAATTCCTTCAGAAAGCCATCAGATTGAAGAGCAAAATGGTCCTCATAACCCCTTCTTGGCCTCGACAGAGTTGGTTTCCCTTCCTTTGGCCGCACCTAATCAAACAACCTTGGATATTGGATCAAATTCCAGATCTCCTGTCCTACCCATCAGGTATGCCACATCCCGACATTTACAGTCTCAAGCTGATGGCTTGGTATCTCCACTTCCAGTAGTAGCCAGACAACCAATGTTCTCTTCCCTTGTTTGGCACATTTTACTATCATCTCATAAACTTTCCACTAGAAAGCTGTATTCAAGCAAATGGAAAAAGTTCATTTATTGGGCCCTACAGAATGACATTGACACCCTTCCAATCCCAATTCATGAAATTCTCTAAATTTTAGGATTACTATTTGACAGTGGATCCTCTGCCTCCACCATTAAAGTCCAACTTGCAGCCATCTCTAACTTCCACATTGGTTTCAATGACTCTTCTGTGGCCTCTCATAAACTCTACAAGTCCTTCTTAAAAGGTGGACTACTGTTAATATCTCCTTTTAAGGATCTTCCTCTACCATGGGATCTCAAGCTGGTATTACGAGGAATCACTAACCTGCTTCACACTTGTGATCTTAAATTCCTCTCCTGGAAAACCATTCTGTTAGTTGTGCTTACTTCAGCTAGAAGAATTTCAGAGATTCAAGCCCTATTATCTAAACCTCCATATCTAGTCTTTCATGAGGACAGGGTTTCACTCATGACTAACCCTTTGTTCCTTCCAAAAGTGGTTTCTGAGAACAACATCAGTAAATGTATTAATTTACCCATTTTCTTCCCAAACTATTCTAACAAAGGAAGAGTATTGCCTACATACAATGGATGTGCACAGACAATTACATTTCTGCTTTTACAGGACAAAGGATTTCAGAAAAGTGGATCAGCTTTTCATCTCCTTCTCTAACGCTAAGTTGGGACAAGCTGTATCCAAAGTCACCTTAGCAAAATGGCTGGCAAGCTGCATTTCCTTTATATATTCCAAATCTGGTGTTCCTCTGCCAAGAACCCCTAAGCCCCATTCCATAAGGGCTATAAATACATCAGCAGTTTTCCAAGCTACAGCATCCATGAATGACTTATGTGCAATAGCAACATGGGCTAACATCCATACCTTTATCACTCATTACAAATTAGATCTGGTCTCCAGGGGCAGGGCATCATTTGGCTCAATGGTGCTTAGGAATATCCTTCCTTAGTCCACCCAGGAAACAAAGTGGTTGGGGGACCCTGTCCCATCCTTTGAAGATAACATTAAAATTGACAACTTCAGATAAAGAAGTTATGTACTCACCATAACTTTCCATCTGAGTTGTCAGTTTTCATGTATCCTCAACTCTCATCCCTCCATCCCCCTGCCTCATTCTTTTGAAAGAATGGGTGATTCCTTCTTCATCTCTATCTGTCTGATTGTTTTTAATTCTAACTAACCCAGATATGGTCCCTGTTGGACTTTAGTGTCTTGCTTCCTTATCTACCTTTTTGCTTATTTTGTCAGCAAATTTGATCTTAAGTAATATACCAGATGCATTTTGGGTACGGGGGAAGCTCAAGAGTTTTTTGATTGCCATGTGCTATAGCAAGCGGCCAAGTTGGTTCTGAGGGTTCAGAAGCAAACACATCCTTTGAGGATACATGAAAATTGACAACTTAGATGGAACGTTATGGTGAGTACATAACTTCTTGTTTGGGACAGGAATGCGAAATAAAAGAGCAAGAGGGATTGGACATATTTGTGAATCGAAGGATTAACTATAAAACATAAACAAATGTGAATAAAACTTAGTAAGGAATATTTTAGAAGGCTTAAGTTAACACTAAAAACAGCAATGACATGTAGGAACAAAGTCCAAGCTATACAACAATTTGCTCTTCCTGTCCTAACTTACAGTGCTGGAGTAATTGACTGGCCGCAAAAGGTGTTAGATAGTTTGGACAGGAAAACAAGAAGAATGCTTCAAGCTCATCAAATGATTTATAAAAATCAGTGCATACCAAGACTATATATTCCCTGTTCTGAAGGAGGTATTGGCCTCCTCGAAATTGATTACATGTATAGATCTGTGATAGCGGGACTGCATACATATCTGCTGACCTCGCAAGATTCAAACATAGTCATAGTTTTGAAACATGAGGAGTATAAGTCAAAGATAACTTCCCTGCTTAATTTAGCAGCAACATATTGGTGTCCAGCAGGAATAGAAATCAAACCAGAAGTAGATAAAAATCAGGTAGCAACTAAATGTGCCAAAATAAAAGAAAGAATATAAGGTGAAGGATCAGATGAGAAGGCAAGAAATGTGGAAAATGCATAAATATAGTTGCAAGTATAGGAAACTCTTGGAACAACCTTATGTTGATCAAAATCGAATGCAGAAATGGTTAAGTAGAGGTAAATTTAAACCAAAAGGTGAAAGGTTGATATTGGTGGCTCAAGATAGTGGACTACATACACATTAGTTTATAAAGACCATTGAACATGTGGGAGAAACAGGAACCAAATAGAAAACTCACCAAACAAGCCTGTATATGAACTCTGTTTATTGCAGTAAAAACACACCAAGATTAAGCGCTTTCATCTTTCACATAGAAGACTTCATCAGAATAAAGCACACTAATTTAAGAAACATTTTATACCAGTGCATGTTACATAATAGATAAAACTGAGCCAATGGTATTGTCAAAAAAAGTCACATGTGAAATGGTCACATGAACAATATTAAATATACAAGATGTTAATATTCAAGCTGACCTAGCTTGTTACAAATAGGAAACTGTTTTATATTAAATACCTTCAGCATATGTTTAAAAATGCAGACACAGTAATGCATATAAAAATGTTAAAATACTTAGTTTCATAGACTTTTCTTTCAAGGCTGGAAGTATTGTCAAGAAATCATTTATACCTGGTAGAAAATTAGCTGCTAGTCTGAGTCTGTTTTACTTAATTTCTTCCATTTACCCCCCCCCCAAAATATATGTCCACTGTATCCAAAATACCAAATTTAAAACCTATAAAATTGGAACAAGTGAGGGAATGCCTATATAATGCATTTGTATCCTTGTTTTTAACATCATATACATGCTCATAGATTCTGCTTTTCAACACCCTCTCTGTTTTCCCAACATAGAATCCGTTGCACGTATCACATAAAGCAAGGTACACCACTCTGGTGGTAAAACAATCACCTTTCTTGAATATAACAAGCTTGTTTGTTGCATTTTCTATTTGGTTTCTGGTCTTCTGTTATTCACACTGCACCAGATATTTGATTTTTGTCATTTTTTTATGTGGGAGAAACAGACAAGTGTAGGTTTTGTAAAACAGAATTGGAAGCAGTTGCACATCTTGCTGTTAGTTGTGAAATACTAATGGCAGAAGGACTGTATACTGAAAGGCATAATAATGTAGCTAGACTGCTGCAGTGGGGATTGTGCAAACATTATAATACTTGAAGTAGTTAAAAAACACTGGAAACATGCCACAAAGCATCATAAAAAATTATGAAGTTTATATCACATGGGATCATCCATTACCAACAGTTCTAAAGACAGATGCAAGAAAACCAGAAATAGTAGTCCATGAAAAGAAGATAAAAGTAGCATTGATCATTGAAATCGCTACACCCAGTGACTACAGTATCTTCGGTACAGAGAGACACAAAGTCATAACATACCAGGATTTGCAGGCAGAAACAAGGACAATGTGGAAGAAAGATACCCAGACAGTTCCAGTAGTAGTAAGAGCAACGGATCTTATAAAAAATAACTTACAATCATACCTAGATATGTTACCAATAAGTGTAACTCTGTATGAATTGCAGGAGTCATTACTAGGCTTATTGTGAGCACTGTGAAGATCATGTCTGGCTAACATCAACGATTGAAACATTACTAATTTCATGAACTTTAACAATACTTTGACATAGGAATGGGAACCATTCCTGTCATTGTATCAGAAACTCAAAAGACTTGGATAAATGAAAAGGAGACTTTTGAAAGGTATAAAACCCAAAACATGGACATGGGAAAGAAAAAGAGATCTGGTATGGTGCAATATTTACTCAAAGGTGAAAGCCAAACTAAATAATAAAAAAAAAACAGTTCTAACGATACTTGAAGAGAAGTACAAGCAAAGGCACCTAGATATGGAAAATTTCACAATTCAAAAAAAATAAAAAAGGGGGAAGATAGAAAACAGTATTAGTAAAGCAGAAGTTAAACAAATAAAAGTTGGAGATCTGATGACTCTTCTGTCCATTCCTCAACTTATGGGTTTTCAGATCCAAGATGTATGCAAGTTCAGCCACTTTCAAGCTTTGTACCTGGTGCTCAGGCTGTACCCCTTACCCATAATCTCCTTCTGACAAGCAAGTTACCTCATATCTTGTTTGCTGCCACAAGCTTCAGATGTGGTCTTTGATGCTCAGGTAGTATGGTTAAAGATAAATTATTTTATTGCTTACTTTCTGTCCTTTTCTCCCCTTTCTCTTCAGATTCTTTCAACATCCTCATATATATATATATATATATATATATATATATATATATATATCTAAAGAGAGAGAGATTTTTAAATTTCTCTCAGTTTCTTTCCCACCCCCTGATGCCTTTGGGCTTAGTTGTCTTTTCCCTTTGAGACTTAAAACTCATTTTGTAATCTTTCCTCTCTTTGAGTAGGGATGTCAGAAAAACATTTGGGTTTAAAAAACTGTGAGGCCTGCAACCACAAACTGCCTAATTCTGATGCTCACTCTAAGTGCATCTATTGTTTGGGGATGTACATTTAGTGTCGCAATGCAGTATACGTAAAGTTTTTGGGCATAGGGCCATTGCAAAGAGCAGGAAGAAATTGGTTTTAAAAGGGCTTTTCCCCTCCTCTTATGGAAGAAAGTACCCCTTCTGTTTCCTTGGGGCCTTCTGTTCCCTCACCACAGACCAAGAAACCAGCTGAACATGGTAAAACTGAAAAAAAAAAAAAAAAGAAAAGGAAACCTCCAAAATAGCAAAAGAGGTCTCCAGATCATTTACCTTTCTCTGCTCTGGCTCCTAAAATAATGAAGACTTTGGATCCAACCTTGTCTGAAACCGAACCTTATCATATTCAGTACTTTGCCTCCACAAACCTCAGTTTTCTCCAGAGCTGATCTTACTGACAGTTAAGGGGTAGGCAGTGGGAAACAAGGATAGAATACAGGGAGTTGGTGTGACAACTTAGACTAAATGCTACCACACCTCCTGGCCTCAATGACCAGGTGTCTATCAAGCTTGTTTTAAAGATGTTTTAATGATTTTAATTACTGTCATGTAACTTTTTTAATTTGATATTTAAATCACAATGACTTTGTTCTAAGTAGTTCTGATGAAGTCCCAAGCTATGGGGGATGAAAGCACTTAACTTGTTACAATAAAAAATATTATACTTGTTTATGAACTATTGAAGTGAATGCAGGGCTATTCACTTAAGTCTATACAATTTTCCCTTTGTCATTGTAAACTCAGTGTTTTATTTATTGGTTTGTATTGGGTTGCCTGGATACATACATTTATTTATTTTATTTTTATTGTATCCATTTAACATTTGTTTACTGGGAAAGTCTGACTTGGAACGAAACCAATTTTCAGCGGATGCTCAGGGAGAAACACTCCAGATGCATGTCTTTGTCACAGTAGCCATAAGAACACATCCCTACAGTTGTTGGTTTATCGACTCAAAGAGGGTTGGTTTAGAGCTGCGATCGTCAGATCTGTTTCTCCTCCTTGGAGCTTTGCCATTAGATAACTCAGCTCAAAGGCAATCTTTAGATCCAAGCATTTATGGTGAGGCTCCTTGGATCCCTCTTAAGCTTGGCTTTCAAGACTTTCAAAAGAGTGCTCTCCAAATCTAGAGAACATACTTCCCTTTTGAGCTCTGATTTATCCCTCCTCGACAGGGTTTCCCTAGGTTTGCAGCCTGTGCATTTTGTCCCATCAGGACAAACAGCTGCAAAAAGCCTTAAGCCAGCCTTTATTGAGGAGCCCCATCTGATTCTGAGTTCTCTCTGAAACAACACACCGAGAAGGTGTGTAGGAAGCACAAGTGTGAAAGGGGACATGTTGATTCCTTTAGGAATCACTGATAGAAGATACTTCAAAGAAGGGGAAGGCTCCCCCAGACTCCCCTTGTGGATGTTATATTTGAAGAAATCCTAAAAATGCTCAAACAGAAATGGAGGGGTGGCCCAATGAAACACCTTCTTAAGAGGAGTCAGTGCTCCTTGAGGCTTAATGTTCTGTCCCATTTACTTTCCTACCACTGATGAGATGGTGGATCTAATCTTCAAATGATGGTCGCTGAAGGAGACAGACATTGTCATAACCATTCCTTGAAAGCCAGACAAATTTCTTATATGTCCAAATGATGGTTTTCATTGGAACAAAGGTCCTGCCTTCGATATGTGGTTGTGTCTGCAGCTACCACAAAGATACTGGCAGAAGAGAGTTCCACTCTCCATCCACCTAACAGAGAGTCTTGTACATTGGACAGGTTTGGAAAGAGAGTACACGCTTGAGTGACCTTTACTGTACTAGCTCTGAATTACTTGGCATATGTCACCTATTTTCAGAGAGATTTGACCAAGGAGATCTTCAAATGTCTCTTGGGGTCCTCATCTGCAGAGAAAAGGAAATCCGTTGATTCACAGTTGTCTAACCTCTAATCCTTATCCACTGTTTCTGTGTGTCTTATCTCCAGTGCTACTGAAAGCGCATATAGAGAAATGGGCACCAGCATCACCATTAGGAGACCTACCTGAATACAGCTTTATGATTTTGCAGAACATTTGAAGATGTCCTTTTTTAACTCCCCTTATAATGGAATGATACTGTGTGGTCTGAAAGTTACAGAAATACTTTCCAGAAGTGAACAAAACAGTAAGACCCTTTCTGCTATAGGAATCAAATTTTCTACTTCTCAAACAACCTTCTCAAGAAATCAGATGGGTGAAAAGATACTTTGGTTCCATAAGTCCGAAAGGTTCACACCTGACACTTTGAGATGGAGCCCTCCCCCCTTCCTGGCAGCAGTGGAAACTCTTAATGGTGGGCATCACTCTTGATGCAGAACCAGCACTTCTGGAGTCCCTTAGAGGTTCTTTCAAAACTCCTGGATATTTGCCTGACTGCCAGACTCTGAACACAATTAAGGGGCATTTATCCCTGTACTTGACAACCTGGACATCCGTCAATTAAGACATATGGGTGCAACTGATAATAACCAGAGGCTTTTTCATTCCATTTTTTTATCCATCCATACCCACAAAGACACTTACCAGTATGCCAACCTCTCAAAGGGCAGCAGCAACTTCATAAGTAAGGAGGCTCATAAACAATCAAGTCATCCAAGAGATCCCACCAAACCAGAAAAGATATTGGATTTACTCAGCATTCATTTTAGTGCCAAAGAAAAACAGAAACCTAAGGCCATTTCTGGACCTAAGCTGTTTAAACAAATCTGTAAAGCAAACAAAATTCTGTATGGTCACAGTTCATCCTATTCTGCCTTTGCTAAGGGAGAAAAACTGTGGTCTATATTACATGATCAAAGAGTCAGTTCAGCGAACAGCATTTTACTGCGAAAATGCCATTCAGCGAACTGTTACAGTGAAATGTCAGTACAGTGAAGATCGGAATATTTGTATTTTCCTCGCTGTAGTGCAATCTTGGAGTTGGTATATATGCTTAGTGGTGGGGGGCAGCCCTCCACAATAGTGAGTTCAAGCTCCAGCATTGTTGGCCTTTAGGCCATTCGATACTTAGACTATTTGGTGTTCTAATATAGACCCGAAAAACTGGATGTGCTTGTTAGACCTCCAGGATGCATATTACTAAATAAAGATGGACAGATGATCCAGGAGGTTCTTTCTCTTCAGGCTAGGAGCCAGTCATTTCCAATTCAGAGCTTTAGCCTTGGTGTCACTACAGCCCCCTGGGTGCTCACAACGTGCATGGCAGTGGTTGTAGCTCATCTCTGACTGAAGGGTTCTAGATGGTGTTCCTTTATCTAGATGACTGGATCACTACCTCATCCAGAGATCTACCTGTTCATGCCAGGAATTCCATGCTCTGTCTTTGCTCTAGGGATCACAGTGAGCACAACAAAGTCCAAGTTCCAGCTAGGATAGTCCTCAGAATTCATCAAGGCTGTGTTGGACATGAAACTTCAGATTGCAAAGCTACTTCTGACCAGGATTTCAAGTTTGCACCAGCAAGCTTTGGCTTTACTATCTGGTCAGAAGCCACCAGCAAAGCTGATACTACTTTTCTAAGGCTCCATGGAAACTGCAATTACTCTAGTCCCTCTGGCCAGATAACACATGTGAGTTCTATAGTGGACCCTAGCAGTTCAGTGGTCAATCAACCAATACCCCATGTACTTTCCTGTATTGTTAACGAGGATCTGCAGATCACACTTCCAGTGGTGATTGGAGTTCCCACTTGTTACAGATGGATGCCCTTTTTTTCTTCCTCCACCCCAAGCCATGGTGATCACAGAAACATCTGACCTGGGGTGGGGGTGGGGCACTTATTGGAAAAACAGTCCAAGACACATGGTTTCAAGCAGAGGCCAGTCTTCACATCAATATCTGAGAGACAAGAATGGTCATCCTAAGATTGCAGTCATTCCAGGACTCTTCCCCCCTTGGGTGTGATATCTCTTCAGAAAGACTATATGTCAGTGGTTTGGTACAACAACAAATGGGGAGGAAGTCCGAGGAACCCCATCCCTTGTGTCAAGAGGCCATAAGGGTATTAGAATGAGTGATGTTTTCCCACTGCTTTTTAATTTCCCTTCCTCTGACCTCATCTGGTGCACCCTGTCTGGGTGCTGGGATCACTGCTGGACCTCCTATCCAATGCATCGGGGTCACCTCACTTGGACATTTAATCACTCAAGTTAACTGCATGGTTTCCCCATTTCCAATTATGGTTAGAGAGTCTAGGTTTTCATTCCCTGTTGTGCACATTTTGACCTCCACTCAGAGGCCCTCTACGACAAATCAAGGAAGATCTACAAAATTAAATGGAAGAGATTCTTAATCTGGGTTTTCAGTAATGACTTAGATCTTTTTTCAGCACCTCTTTTTTGCCATATTGGATTTTCTTCCATCTCTTTTTCAGAACAGAGCCAGCTACTCTACTCTACTATTAAGATAAAATTAGTGACTATATCCTTCTTTCCTGTTGGTGAATCTAAGAGTTTTCTGAGAGTAACTTTCCTTTGCTGCCAACCCCTCCCCCATTCAAGGATCCAGTGCCTCCTCGGGGAGTTACAATTTTATTACAGTCCTTGATGGGCCCTCCCAGTGAGTCTGTGGCCAAAGTTGAGATGAAGATTTTGTCATGGACAACTGTTTTTGGTGGCCACTATCTAGGCCAGAAGTTTGAGCTCTTGGACTTATGTTCTAAACCCCCTACCTGTTTTTCATAAAGATAAGGTGTCTCTGAGAATTAACCCTTCTTTTCTCCCGAAGGTGACTTCTTTCTTATTATCTGTCAAACAATCAATTTTCCATTATTTTTCAAGCAAATGAAAATACAAATTACATTTGCTGGATGTATATCACCAGCTACCTTTCTATTTGCATCAAAAGTTATTTGTCTCTTTTTCCCCTGTCAAGAAAAGCAAGGGAGTATCTAAGGTGACATTCTCCTGTTAGCTTTCAGAGTGGATCTCGCATGTTAACAAAGAAAGAGGCTTGTCTCTACCTACTTCTCTAATGGGTCACTCACTCAACTAGGTCTGTGGTTTCTTCTACAGCCTTCTTTTCCAGGGTTCCTCTTCATGACATGTGCTTGGTCCAAGGTCTAGACATTCATTTCACACTATAAATTGGACATACAGACAAGGTCAAGAGTGTGCTTTGGTTCAGCTATGCTCCAGAATATCTTTTCATGAAACCTTCCTGGTATTACAGTAGCTGAGGACTCTCTCCAATACATTGAGGAATGGACAGAAGACACATTATCAGATATGAAAGTTATGTACTCACCATAATGATGTCTGCTTCTGTCCTTCCTCAACCTCTTGTCTTCTTTCCCCCATCCTTTATATTTCCCTGATTCTTGTTATTTACTCCTGGAGTGATCTGGCTGACCTAACCTTAGTTACCATGGGATTTATTTCAAGCTTACACATAACTGATCTGATGTCAGTTTTCATTCTATACGCAACTGATAGGCTCCAATACAATCCCTTGGATCTGACTTGGCCATTGATAAAGCTCATGGCAACCAAAAAACTCTCGAGGTTCTTCCTTACCCATAATGCACCAACTGTAAGTCACCTCAGATCTCATTTGCTGCTTTCAGAGAAATACGAGGTTTACCTTAACTCTCAAGTGCTTGTGAACTAGTCCGTTACTTTAAAGTCTGAGGTTAATACAGGATTAGAAATTACACAAGACACCAAGGCTCAAACTTAACAATTTATTGAATAAAAAATTACTAGATAAACAGAAAAAGACTAATAAATCATGTACTTACAAGCATATGCATAAACAAAATAATCTTTGCCACTGATAGGGAGAATTCAATCCTATCCAGTGCAGCGATCTGTTCAGTCAAGGCAAGGCCGACACTGGCAAAATGGCTCTAAGCTCAGTTCAGGCTGGTACTGTAATCAAATCCGGATGATGATGATTTCCATTTTAGCCTTTGAGCTTTTTATAGTCTTGAACAAACAACAGGGTCAACAGGTTCAACTAATGACATATTGATCACAAGCTCATTATGAGTTGATGGAATATTGTAGAAAATATGACATTACAAGCTTATCATGAGTTGATGGAATATTTTAGAAAATTACAGATCATTTCCTAAGTTGTAAACAAGTCTCGTAATGTCTGGTCTTATGCCTTACTTCCCTTTTTTAAAGAACAGTTAGCTCACAAACTTGTGATATAGTTCCTCCCCAAAATCCCCATATTCTGGTAAACATCTTTTAAGCTGATAAACAACTTGTAGGTTAACAAAAGGTCAGTAATACCAGTAATCAGTGAGCAAGGCCTGCTCTTAAGCATATTGTATTGTTACAATATTAGCAGCATATAGTGAGGTAGTGGCATGTCAGATCTAGCAATAATTAATCTAGTAATAATTAAACATACACAGTGATACGTGGCTCGAGGCATAACAAAAACTGATAGACTGTGTGGATCCGTCACAGCTTGTCAGATAAGTTTATTATATTCTGTATTCTAATTTCTCTTAAATTCTTAAAGTTTTTTCTTCCCCTTAACTATTGTTCAGTTAGGACCTTTCTCAATTACTATTGTTAGTAGTTCTTCCCCTTTTTTGACTATCATACTCGGCATATCTCTTAAATAGTATAGTTAGTATTTACTTTCTTTCTGCACTTGATTTAGCTTCCTTTTTCTACCATTGCTGGTGTTTTTTGTTTTTTTTCTTTTTCTGCTACACTTTCCTAATATAATAAAAAACTTTATCTGTCCTTGTTTAAACTTTTTGCCTTTTAGACTTTTTGGTTATGGTGGAAAAAGGTCCTGCTGATTTTAAAATATATATTAAATGTGGGCATAAACTTCCTATGTCAGTTGCCCACACTGTGTGTTTGTAGTGTCTAGGACCATTACATCTCCAGGAAGATTGTTACATTTGCCATGGATTCAATCCCAGGGTGCTTGTAGAAAGTAAAGACAAGCTTATCTTAAAGGACGTAATTACCTTCAGCCTTTGGAGAGGCTATATCTGGAGATCAGGGTCTTAAAACTAAACAATCAAAAACTTCATCTCCAAACCTTTAACATCCTCAATGGTTTTGAAAACATTCAAGAAAAGAGCCAAGATGGGTCCGATCTCACCCTTAAATCCAAAAAAGAAAAAAATTGGTGGACCCAACTTCCTCTGTTCTGATAAAAAAGGTATGGGATCTAACCACTTCTATTCTTACTGGTTCCCAGCACAAGATACTCACCTTCTGTGGATATGCTGTCCTCAAGGGTGCTTTCTTGGAGCATTACCAACCCAGGACCCCCTCTGTTGTTTTCACTTGTTCTTCCAGAAGTTTGAGGGAAGAAGATGGGAAAAGAATAGTGTGGAAGATGGGTGTCTTACTGGCTCCTACCCCTTTGGGTCAGGAGATCCATTCTTCAACCACACACCCTTACTAGTTCCTCCTCTGATTCCTTTGACTGTCTCAGAGTCCCTGGATCTAAGCTGTCTGGCATAGTCAGGCTCAGATCCAAAAAAATCAATATCTTCGCATCTAAAGCTCACTCTGAGTGCTCTGATTCTCTCATATCTGGAGAGTTCTCAGACCTGTAGCTTCCCTGTTGGGTCCAAGGTGTTGGAGTCGACTCTGAAGTTATTGGAGCCATCTATGCACCTCAGAGCCTTGGCATTGGATAGCTCAGCTCTGGCCTCCACCTTGGGGAGATTACTTTCTGAGCAGGGGAGGACAGTGGTCCAAAAGCTTGTCCTTTTGGATCTGAGATCTTCTCTTTCTCTGGAGCAGTCTGCATTTGAGGCTGTGAAAAGGGTTTTGTCTACCGAGGCAGAATGGACGGATCCAACCCCCTCAGATCTTTAGCCTACTACCTTGACTTTTCTGGTGCTCTCATCACTATTTACCACAGGGACAGCCAGTCTGAGACCCCCAGGCTTCCCAACAGGGTATCTCAATTTCTTCTGATACCTCCTCAGAGCATCCCACTGAGGAGGTCCATCGGAAGAAGATTTGTAAGAGGAAGCACTTGGACTCCCAGAGGAGTCAATCACCAAAGATATAGACTTTGATGAGGTGAAGATTCTCCATGGTCAGCTCCTGAAGATGACTCATTTGAAGACATCCTCAAGCTCCTAAAGTAGAGAGATGGCTGGTTGACCAGAAACCCTTCATCCGAAGGCTGTATTCCTTGAGGGTTTCGGTGCTGGCCTGTCTACCTCCTGGGTTACTCTGCCCAATGACAAAGTTTATTGAGTTTGTCTCTTGCCCGGTGTGGAAGGAACCCGACACAGATGGACCAATACCTAGTAGACCAGACCATACAAAAATACAAAATTATGGCACCACCTTTGGAAAAGCAGTTTTGGGGTAAAGGTGTAGCCATTGATGCCATGGTCTTGGTGGCGGCCACCAAAAAGGAAACTTGCTGAGGAGAGTTCCACTGTTCATCCACCAACAGGGAGTCTAGGGTGATGGACAAGTTTGGGAAGTGTATCTATGCTTCAGCAACCTTCACCTTAAAGTCACTGAATTATTTGGCACATTTTAAAAGCTTACAGAGGGATTTGATTTAGGAACTATTATATAATCTATCAGGATCCATTTCTGTAGAGGTCCAATCATCCGTGACTTCTCAGTTGGCTACCCTGCAATCTATTTTGAATTCTTCCATGAGGCTTATTTTGCATGCAGCCAAAGGAACCTTAAGGGCAGTGAGTTCAGGCATTTCCATCAAGAGACATGCCTGGATGCACTTATGTGAGTTTGTGGAGCCCTTCAAGTCATCATTTGTGAATGCTTCTTTTGATGGCACTTCTTTGATTGGCCCCAAAGTGAAACACACATTATCCAAGTGTGAGAAGGATGGAAAGACAGTATCTGTCATAGGTGTACATTTTTGACCCCTTAAAGATCCTTTACTTGCAATCAACGAGGTGGTCAGAAGATGTGGTTAAAGAAATCCCAGGATCCTTTCCAGGACACACATGAGGGATGCTCCCCCAGGGGCAGAGGAAGGAATTCCAATGGCTGACACCCCACAGTGGCAGAGGTAGCCCAAAAAAAAAACAGGGATCCAGAGATTCTTTCTTTGACAGACCTTACCAGCACTCCTGAAAGGAGACTGGATTGTCCACCTCTGCAGGCAATCCAGAGTTGATCATCCTGGCATCACAGAGCCTGGCTAGACATAACAAAAGATACTTGGGTGCAGAAGATTATTTCCAGAGGTTATATAATGCCCTTTTCCCTTCCACCTCTAATCTCAAGAAAAATTCCTGATGTTCTACCTAGTCAGAGGGAACAAGCAGCAATTTAAATATAAAAGCTGATAGAAAAAAAGAGTCATCCAAGAGGTGCTACCAGACCAGACAGAATCCAGAACCTTCTCCAGGTTGTTTTTAGTGCCAAAGAAAATGAGGGACTGGAGACCAATTTTGGATCTCAGCAACTTAAACAATTCTGTTCGACACACCAAGTTTTGGATGGTCATGGTTCAGTCCATTCTCCCCTTTCTGGGCAAGGATGACTGGATGTGCTCGATAGACCTTAAGAATGTGTACTAGCACATAAAGATGAACAGATGATTCAAAAGGTACTTATGATTCCAGCTGGGAGACGGTCATTACCAGTTTAGAGTTCTGCCCTTTGATCTCTCCACAACGCAGGGTGTTCACCAAATAGTAGCAGCACACTTGAGAATGCAAGGATTCTGGATGATTCCATATCTAGAGGGTTCTTCAGTGGGCAGTTTGATTGCAGTGTTTCTATTATCTCAATCCTGTTTCACATTTTCAAAGTCTACTGAGTGCACCTGCAGAGGCAGTTGGTCCCCTGCAGTCTATAGTAAGGGAGCCCATTCTAACTCCAGATTCTTCAAACCACAGTCACATGTGCTCTAGGGTAGGGCACTCCAGTGAACAGATTACTCGCAGGGTAAAGTCATCTCAGGAATCTTATCTATATGTAGTTTGGAAATGAAGACAGTTCTCTTTACCCTAATGACTTTTCAGGACTGACTATATTGAAACTTCATCTACAATTAGGCAAAAAGCCTGTTGTCTGGTAATCCACAAACAGAAACAAATTTAACCTTCTGTACTAAAATGTAAGGAAAGTGGGTCTGTGGGTCATCAACACAGAGTTTTCTTGCAGCAGACCACAAAAATGATTGGTTATTTTTTGTACCCTTTGCTAAATAAAGATGATAGCTCATAGCCATTTGCACTGACTTTTGTCACAACATGAGGATCTTGTTTTGTAGTCCCATGAAAAGATATTGTTAGAGTAACAATGGCTATTCTTCTCCCTTTTACCTTAGTTGTATTTGTAAAGTTGCAGTTTGATCTTCCCTGAACAGTTTTTCAGAGTACTTTAGGCTGGCATTATTTCAGCCTCTTATCTCTTGATAACTTTTCAAGGTCTTCTTTTGGGGCTATAAATAGTTGTGGTATTTTCTCATGTTGGTAGTTATCTAAGAGATTTAGCTGGAGACTCTAAATTAAAGATTAGCAAAATATAAATGACTTCTTATCAGATATGAAAGTTGCATGCTTACATTCAAAGGGCTGTCTTAGGTAATGCACCCTCCTTAAAGCACTCCATATTTGGTGTGTTCTTTTTTTTGAGCTCTGCCTTCTTTTCTCCTTGCCTTTTCCTTCTGCCCTTTGCTGAACACTGTTCACTGAAGAACAGAAGACTGAGAAATGTGTGATGCATGATAAGATGAGGGAAGGCTCCAGACAGCCTGGAAAAATATCTATGGAATGATCCTAACTGCTGCAGCATCTGTCCAAAAGATTACTGAAGACAGACTTTGAGATGTATTCTTAGGGCGTGTACATAATTCCTGTATATTGTAGAAGGAAAAATGGCCAAACAAATCAATACTGATTTCTTGGAACTTTATGCCTAATGTAGAAACTGTGTGCACTTCTGGCATACCATTGAAAACTTGCATTTGGAGAAATTAAACAGAGATTTTATTGAGTGCACTATTGGTAAATTATTAGTCACTCATCATACCTTAATATACACTGTGAGGAAATCTTAAAATGCATGAGATCTGGACAATTTTTGAATTTATACTTTACTACTGAATACTTTAATATGCAGACAAGTGTAGATTTTGCAGTATAGAACTAAAAACAGTTGCACATTTTGTTGCAGGCAGGGAACACATATGCTTGAGGGTCAGTATATTGAAAGGCACACTAATATGGCAAGGTTACCAAACTGGAGACTGCAAATCTTGCAACACTGAAGTAGCCAAGAGACAATGAAAGTAATAATCATGAAGACAATTTCTGTTTATGTGGCTTATCCAGTGCCAATACTTGAGAAAGCAGAATGAAGAAAACAAGATATTGAAACTGAAGAAAAAAAGTGAAAGGCCACATGAATATTTGAAATATCTGCACCCAACAACTTCAGTGTCTTATATATCGAAAGACGTAAGCCTATAAAATACCAAGACATGCAAGTGGAAACTAGATTAATGTGGAATAATGACACCAGTATAGTTCCAGTGTTAGTAGGAGCAACTAGGTAATGCAAAATAACATATTTAAGTATGCCTGTAAATTATCAGTATAGGTGGTAGTGTAACTAGAGTGGGAAAAAGGGGGCAGCTGCCCTGGATGCACAGTATTAGGGGGTGTGAGCAGCAGATGATTATTTTTCAGTGCATTACCAGCTTTTCTGAATGCTGGCATTGCATTTGCAATTAGTCATCTTTGTGTGATTTAAACTGTAGCAAGCAGAATTTGTAGATATGGCTCTGAGTACAGGTAAACTGTATGTGAACTACAGAAGGAGAAAGTTATGGATACATTATGTATTCTGATAAAAGCAATCTTGGCAAGCATCAAAGACTAAAAGACAACTGATTTCTTGAACTCTAATTGTCTTATGTTTGTAGTACATTCTTGTCACAGTGTAAACATTTGGAGAGATTAAAAAGGGAGACTATATAAATGCTCAGAATGTGGGCAGATTTTGTAACTTATCAAAGTTGATCACCAGACTCACCATGGTGAGAAGTTCCACAAATGTGTTAGAAATAGGCAGATGTTCAGTCACTTGTTAAACATTTATAGGATCAATATCTTTGCACCTGGCAATACCCATATAAATCCATGTAGTATGGACATAAAATTTGAGTGTGACTAAAAATAATATACATTAGTAGATTCATACCTGAGCAAAACTATATAAATGCATGGAATGTAGCTGAACTTTGTTTCATCAGTCCTTAGTACTCAACAGACTTGGACCAAAGAAAAAGGTTTGTGTGGTTCCATTATGAAATGTTAAGTTCCAATATGCTGAGGAAGTGAAACTATAAAAAATAATGCCCAATACGCAGAAGGGCAAAAAAAGAAAATAAGCATTTTTTTTTGAAGGGGACAAGCTCGCTATATATATATAGAGAGAGAGAGAGAGAGAGGAAGGGAGAGATTTAAAAAAAAATTCTCTCGGTTTCTTTCCCACTCCCTGATGCCTTTGGGCTTAGTTGTCTTTTCATTTGAGATTTAAAACTAGTTTTGTAATATTCCCTCTCTTTGAGTAGGGATGTCAGAAAAACCTTTGGGTTTCAAAGACTGTGAGGCCTGTGGCCACAAACTGCCTAATACTGATACTCACTCTACTGTTTGAGGGATACACATTTAGCGTTGCAATGCAGTATATGTAAAGCTTTGGGCAGAGGCCCATTGCAGAGAGCAGAAACAAATTATTTATTTATTTATTTGCAGTTTGATTACCGGGGAAGTCCACTGAGCCGAACTGACCCATTTTCAGTGGAGGCCCAGGGAGAAAAGCTCCAAGATGCATTATACAATTTAGATACAACTGATAGTTAATATTAAAGATAATATTATGTAGAATAGTCCCTCATAAATGCATTCAATATCATGCATAGTTAACAAATTCATTAAGCTTGAAGGTAGGGATCATACAGTTTCATTTGAGGAAAACAGATATGTGTTAGGTGTGGAAACAGTTTACATACAAACCTTTTAAGAAAAATGTAAATACACTTTGCATACACACATCAATAGTAGAATGCTATTTACAATATTTACAAGGCTGGGCTGTGTGAGGGTAGCTGTAGGAGTTGTTGAGAGCTTAGAGAGAAGCTATAGAAATTGTTGAGAGCTTAGATAGGCTCATAGGAAGATAACTATGAGAGTTGTAGAGCTTGGGAACCAGAGAGAGAACCCTCTTTGATTAGGTTGGGTGAAGGCAGGTACATTTCCATTTAGTGGACAGGTGTTTGAATAGTTGGGTTTTGAAGTTGTCTGAGTTTGGTATGGTTCTTAATGTGGAGGGAAGGTAATTCCATTTTTTGCCTATTGAGAAAGATGGGAGAAGTTGGCCAGCAGGACATTTAGGTTTATGGATAGTAATTAAGTTCTGATTTCCAGATCTGAGAGCACTGTTGCGTGTATAAGGGGGAAGGATGTTAGTTAGAGCGGGACATTTTGTTGGGTGAAATATGAGTCTATATGCAGTAGTGAGTTGGAGATAATCTAGGTAGTTTGGGAGTTCAAGCCAATTCAGGGATTGTAGGATTAGGCAGTGATGGGTGGTATTTTTAGATATAGAGGCAAATTTAGAGATTTTGTTGTGGCAGTTTTCTAGTTTAGAGGTGATAGAGGAGGACAGGTTGGTTAGGAGAGGGGCTGCATATAATAAGGAAGGAAGAAGATAAGTTGAGACCAGAGTTTGCCTGGTAGAGTTGGAGAAAAAGTGATTATTCCTATATAGCATACCTAGCTTTGGGTGGGTTTTCTTAATATTTTGTTGAATATGAATATCAGACTTGAGGTGTTCATCTACAGTATTGCCAAGTAGTTTGGCAGACGGGACCACTTCTATAGGTGAGTTGGTTTGACTATAGACTTTGAAGTTGTTTTTATCATAGAAGAGGGTCTTTCTGAGAGGGAATAGTAGAATCTTTGATTTATTTGCAATGAGAGAGAGGTGGTTTTGGCACATCCAGTTTTCAGTTGTTGAGAAGGCAATTTGGGTTTTAGTCAGCAATTCAGAGAGGTTTGAGGTAGAACAGACTAACGTTGAATTTTCTGCATATTGAATGATTTTTAGCATCAGGAATAGCAGTGTAAAAGTTATTGATGAAGATGTTAAAAAGCAGTGGCCCGAGGATGGATCCCTGTAGTATCCCAGTTGGGGTAGGTAGGAAGGAAGAGATGGAGTTCTTCCATTTGACTGCCTGTGATCTGTCTGATAGATAGCTGGAGAACGAGGATAAAGCATTATGTGAGAGATTAAGGTTTGAGAGATGACACAGAAGGTGCCTGTGTGAAACAGTATCAAAGGCTTTAGACAGATCGAGTAAAACAGTAGAAACTAAGTGTCGTCAATCTCAGGCTTGATTGACACTTTATAGGAAAGAGAGTAGAGTGGTTATTGTGCTATGGCCTGGATGGAAGTCATGCTGGGTAGGAGTGAGAAGATTGTTTTGGGACAGGAAAGGCATAAGTTGGAGGTGGATGCATTTTTCTAGTATTTTGGAGATTGGTGAGAGCAAAGCAGTGGGGTGAAAGTTTGAGGTGCTGGAATTTTTGCCTCCTTTATGAAGAGGAAGAATATAAGCTGAGCACCAGAGTTTGGGGATGTATGATTCTTTTATGGATTGGTTAATAATGATGCTGATTGGGAGAGCAATGCCATCAATAGCACATTTTAGGAAGGAAGAGGGAATATTGTCAGGAGCGTTAGAGCAAGGTTTTAGTTTGGACAAAAGTTTTTTTTATAAAGTTAGTGGAGATGGGTTTGAGTTCAAACAGATAAGGTGAGTTAGAAGGGGGAGAGTGTAGAGCAGTTGGGTTATTATTGGGAAATGTCTTGGTGAGGGTATTAATAGTTTCTATGAAAAATGGGTTAAATTCAGAGCCTAGTTCGAGGTCAGATTTACTTGGGTCAAGACTGATTATTCTTGGAGCCCGGATTGAGGAGTGAGTTCGAGTTCCAGAATTTTTTAGGGTTTTTATTGTTATTGGACTGAAGTTTGATATAGTAGGATTTTTTGTCTTTGGTGATTAGTCGTTTTGCACAGTTGCGGAGCTGTTTATATTGGAGCAAGGTATTGGCCAGTTTATTGTTTTGGTAAAGCTTCCATAGTTTGTCTTTGTGGTGCATAATCTGTTTTGTCTCTTTGGATAGCCAAGGAGCAGTTTTAGTTTTTATCCTTTTGTTTCTTAGTGGGGTCAGTGAGTTTAAAGTATCAAGGAAGACAGAGCTGAAGTATCTTATAGCCTTGTCAAGAGGAAGGATGTTTAGAATTTGCCAGTTCATTTGTTAGAAAGTATTTGAGAAAGTAGTTGGGTTGAAGCTACTGAGGTTACAAGTTTGAATGTATTGATGCTGGTGTGGGGAGGAACTAGTTGAGCGATGGATAAAGGCTGGAAGGTGGTCACTAACGGTATCAGGAATTGTGCCAGAATTGGTTATTTTATTTGGATCTGAGACTAGGATTCCACCTATAGTGGATCTGGGAGAGTTTAGTTTGTTAGGTTGAGTGATGTTATAGAGGTTAATGGATAGGGAGGGAGAGGGGCAATTGATTTTATTCCAGTCAATATTCACATCACCAATGATATAAGTTTCATAGTTAATTTCAGTAGAGACCCATAGGAGAATACTTTTGAGTGTAGAGATATTGTTACCAGGTGAGATATATAGGACAATGATACAGATATTTTTATGTTTATTTAGTTTTAGAACTCCAGCAGTTAGTTCAGTGTTCTGGAATTGAGGCATTGGAATTTGGAGGGAAATTAAGGTAAGAAGGTTGGAGTAGACTAGGGCAGTGCCTTCACCTTTTTTATTTAGTCGGTCATTTCTGAGACAATGAAATCCTGGGGGCAGAATCTCAGAGTTGGAGATAATGGGCTTGAGCCAGGTTTCAGAGATGGCTAAGATATCTGGTTGGTTATGGCTTAACCAAGCTTGAAATTGGTGTACTTTGTTATTTAGACTTTGTGCATTAATTGTAAAAATCTTTAGGGTGTTGAGATAGGAGGAAGAGGGTAAGGGATGAGTGTTGTTAATAAAGGATGTAGGACCAGGGTTAGGATGGCTATCACCAGCTTGGATTAGGTTGTTGAAGGAGATAACCTTTAGCCATATTGGTCTGTCAGGCATGAATTTTGGTAGATTGTGGACTGGAGCAGGTGACAGTGTCTTGACTTTAGAGGAGAAGAGTTTAGGGTGAAATAGGTGCAGAGGGTTGAGCTGAATGAGAGAAGAGGAGATAGAGTGGAAATGGGAGTAAGAGTGAGGGAGAAGGTGGGTTTGTATGGTAGTTGTCTTTGTAGGTGGTATTGGACAAGCATAGATGGAATATGAGGTAGCATAGTATAAGCAAAGTAGGAACATAAAGAGGAGGCTGGGGGACTGGAGGGTGTGATAACTTGAGGAGAGCATGTTGGAGAAAAGAGAGAGTGGTATGAGTGGATAGGAAAATAGAGAAGGCTATGAAGAAGAAAGGGTTTAAAAAGTGATGGAGGTATGCTAGAGATTTTAAGGAAAGATGAGGGGACTATAATTATTGGGTGGAGTACAGATTACAGAGTTTAAGGAGGATGGCTATAGGTGGGAGGAGTAATGAGGGGGAGCTGGTATTGGATAATTAGGCTGAAAGGGTGGGGTAAGATAGGAATAAAGCTAGGAGTACTGGGGCGGGTGGGAATTGGGAGCAGGGTAGGGGAGCAGAGCGAGCCCGTAGGGCAAACGGAGCAGGAAAGAACACTAGAGGTGAGTATGGCAGAAAAAGTATCAGCAAAGAGCCGTTTAAAGGCTGTAGTTGGAAGGTATGGGCTAAATATTTCCAGCCAGAACATGAGGGCTGCCTTTACAGAGGGTGGTTTAGCGTGGGGGGGGATATATTTACAGTCTAAGGATATTAACTCACAACCAACTGTTTGTGAAAAAATAAAACTTGTTGGGATTATAAAGAATATCTGGGATTTATATTGGTAGATGCTGCCATCTAATGGTAGAAGGAGATAGCAAACAGCCAGGATAGTTGGACCAGTCTTAGGTTTAAATATATTCTAGGGTAGCGATAGCAGGAGAGGGAGAAGGCAAACGGTCTGCGGTATGCTGCTAGAATGCACACACGGGGAGGGCAGACTAACTCTATAGATAGTATATCAAGTGTACATTTAATTAGTGTTAAGCAACATACATTTACACAATCTTGTTGGGGGGGTCTTCTCAATAGTATTTTTCTAAGTACCAGGCAAGCTGGCCAATTCAGGGTGTCTTCAGCTGATGGCTAGAAGTATTCCTTTTGTGTTTAAAGCAGGGAGGGAGCACCTGGGATGGATTACTGTAGAGGAGAGGGAGACAGCACTGAGTTAGTTAATATTGCAGATGCGGAGGGGAAAGGTAGCAGGTAAGGGATGTTTAGAGAAGAAGGGAGGGTGTAAGAAAGCACAGTAGTAGAGAGAGGCTATGGTTAGATGAGGCTGGAGCAAGTATGTAGAGGAAGATTAGCTTTAGGGGATTAACAATGGAAAGCAGCAGACATTATGCTATGAGCAATACAAGTTAGGCAATATAGGCTCCATTAAATAGAACAAAACATTCATTCAGCAATTCAGCATGCTATCAGTGACCCTAGTCCGTTTGAGAGGACAGGGTTATGCAGCAGTAGAGCCAAATATACGGAGCAGAAAGCAAGGGGTAAATGATAAAGTAATACTATAAAATCTCTGAACAGTGCAATATATAGTGCTCAACAGACTAACACAGTAAACTGTGATTTGTTCATGCTGTACAATAAGTTCTGCTGATCAGTTTTCAAAACAGTTTTCAGAACAATATAATAGCTGTGTGGTGCCCTTATAGAGACAAACAGAAAAGAAAAATAGCTGCTAAGCCAGTAATTAAGCTAAAGGCTCTAGTAGGACCATTGATCCACCTTAAAAGAGAAACAAAGGCCTTCAGCGATATACGCAGTGGCGGCTGGTGACTTCAAATCAAAGGGGGGCTGCAGGAGGCAGCTGAATGGGTGGGGTCAATGGGAAGGGGTGCGGCCAACTAGAAAGGGGAGGAGCTATGCTCAAAACCACAAAAACTAACTTTAATTAAATACGCTGCCCTGGGTGCCAAACCGTCATTATGAGAGTCCAATCAAGACAAAATGAAGTGCAGAAGAATAAAAATATTTTAATGCATTGGCTGCATGACAGCTTATCTAATATCTAGATGGAAACAGAAAGGTTGTGAGGCATGAAAAAAATAAATTACTTTTTAAATACATTGCTGGAATGCCAGTCAAAATAAAGCATAAGAAAAACAAGCAGCACTCAACTCAGATCACTTCTCCTTGCACTGCAGTTCTAATTATAATTTATATTCAGCTTTATTAAACGACCAAGTAACATGCTGAAAGTAGCAATCTCTGTGATACCCCCACTTGTAAAAATGTTTTTTTATCCAAAAAAGACCTGCTGCCTGACAACTATCTACTTGTTCCATGGGGAAAACATGATCAAAGTAAAAAATGAAAAGCAAACAAGAAACAAGCTCAAGATACATTGCTTAAAGGATTACTGTACAGGTTATGGACCACACATGATTGGCATTCTGTTTAGTTGACGGGTAAAGCCTGCAGAGGTGACTGGTGGTGGACTGCAAGTGTAATGAGTTTCTTAAAATAATGTAATCCTGTCCTTTATTACACATACTGTCATATGCATTTGGTTCAACTCGTATTTGACTAATAGAAAACAAGCTGTCCTTTGGGACAGCCATCTATCCACTCAACTCCCTGTTACTATTGGTGTCCCACAAGGATCTATCCTAGGCCCCCTACTTTTCTCCATTTTCATCAATAATTTGCCCAATTCCCTACCGACATCCACATGTATACAATATGCAGATGATTCCACTCTCATCTGCTCTGCCTCTACCCCAGCAGAACTCCACTCCACTACCCAAGTAGTCTTTACTGCAGCAGAAAATTGGTTTCAACACATTTGTCTCCTCCTTAATCCCAAAAAAACCAAACTACTACTCTTCACCCCTACCTCTAAATCCACCCCTATTTCTTTTTCTATAACATCCTGTAATGGCACTATCATCAAACCTGACAACTGCACTAAACTCCTAGGCGTCACCATAGATAACCAGCTAAATTTTGACTGTCACATTGATTTAACTATCAAAACTGTCAATAAAAAGATTGGTGCCCTATACAGGCTAAAGCCCTATCTCACTTCAACCTCCCGAGTAGCCCTTGCCCAAACTCACCTTATCTCTACACTAACTTACGCCTCCCCCTCCTTTGTCAACTTATCTAAAGGCAATCTTCAGAAACTGAATACTGCCTACCACAGTATAGCCAGATTTGCCACTGGCTCACCTTTCCAAACTCACCACTGTCTTAACTTAAAGAAACTCAACTGGCTTGAACTCCCAAACCTTATACTCCTACAACAACTAATCATCACTTTCAAAATTCTTCATTACCCCTCCAGTATACCTATACTAAATAAACTCATCACACCTTATAAAAATCTCAAGACACTCAGATCGGCCAACAAGCTACTAGTTACTACCTTGAAATCTCATAACAAATCAGGTGATTCCCTATTTGCAAACACTATTGGTTCTTACTGGAATAAACTTCCCATTGAACTGACCTCCCTAACATCATGTCACCTTTTCAAAAAACAGATAAAAAACCACCTACTAATTCACTGGCTATGCCCCTGCTCCAATCCTGACTGAGCATAGTACTGTTCATTACTCTATCCAGTCTGCTACTTGCAATTTCTTTCCACTCCCTTTCTTACCTAGACTAACATCCTCAGCCCCCTTCACTGGACCTTCACTCTTTTTCTCCAATCCTTTTGCCTACTTCACCATATAGCCATCCTCTCTCTATTTTCTTTCCAGCCATACCTAGACCATCTTTATCCTACTACCATAGCATCTCATCTCTAACCTGCTTCCTCTCTCTCCTTTTTAACTAAACTTTCGTAACATTTAACTATGCTAAAATACTTATACCCTACTTAACCATATTCTATCTACAATTTCTAGCTATCTTTCTTCCCCTTTTTCCCATAGCTTTACTACCAATCTACCTGTTTACCTTCTAACTTGCTCTTTTAACACTTGCTACCATCAGTTTCTTTCCCTCTGCTAACTACCGAATGTGTCTTCTAGCCTACTGACCGATGATCAATTTATTTAGCTTGACTACAGATATCCTTTAACTCAACTTTGTATTTTTGTTCCTGAGCTTAACTCCTCAGCCACATAATGTGAACTCTGTTTGTTACCTACTTAAATTAGTCCAGGCAAATTGTATTTTGTCTCCGTACATTTTGTTTTTTGTTTTTTAAAAAATTGATTTATTTAGTAAAGTCTTCAAAATGTATTGTCTTAGACTGATAGTGGAGCTTTTCTCCTCGGGCCTCTGCTGAAAACGGACATGTATCCAGCCAGACTAGCCCGGTTAACAAATGTAAAATAAAAATAAATAAAATTATACATTATCTAGTTAAGTATTCTCTGCATGGCAGCAACAGAAATGCTTTCAGTGCTGGCAGTTCTTTAACAGTATGCTTATTAAAGCTTACTTGCATCTTACGGTGTCAGACAAGCTTACCTGATGGTCATTGAAGCATTGCTACTTAAACACAGAGCAACAGGCACTTTTGTAATAAGCATAAACCAACAGTGCATAAATATGACAAACCAGACCATTCTGAAAAATCAAGGACAGATGAAAACCCACTGTAGTACTTGTGTCTACCTTGGATGGGAGGATACTCTGCACATTTACACTGCTTAACTACACCTTGCCTTGCTTGGACACATCCAGAGTCACTACATGGGGGAGTGGGGTGCAACAAGTATGTCACAATTTGAAATGTCTCCGGATGACTGTGATGGCCCTGACACATTTGTCATTCCTCTCAACCTCAGAACAAGAAATCTGGACAAAGCCATACATAGAAGTGGGACAAAGTCCTAAAAACAAGGACAATTTTTAAATATTGCTTTTATATACTTAGAAAGATAATAGAATAGGTCTTGCATTAGTATGAAATTTCTGAAGGGTATGAAATCTGAAACTCAAATGTCTGTCATTATTTTCGAACTTCAGTCTTTAATGATTTGCCACTAATTTGCCAGAAAGCCACAATTTTATGAAAAACGGACCAAATATAAAAGGCAAAAATCTGGACATTCTGCGAAAATCTGTACAGTTGAGAGGTATGCTTGTAACTCATGCAAAGTTTTTAAAATGCCCCAGTTATAAATATTTTTAATACCTTCACTACACATGCTAAAAGTAGTGACACAGCATGCAGTATTATTATTCCTAAGGACCTCAGTTGTCTCCATTCCTACTGGGGCATTACCAAAATATGGTCTAGCTACAGAATTCCTAGATGCAATAACATATTGTCTAATAATGGCTAGTAACCTAGATTCATAGCCACTATCAATAAATTCATGCATTATCTCATCCATTTGTGGTTCACATCCACCTAAATCAGTATTCAGCCTACTTATTTGTGTCATCTGTGCCTTAACAATTCCCTTAAACACATGGGAAGTGTGCATGCTCTTCCTATGCAGGTAGTTATTCTTATCGACATTATTTTTCTATGTGCTTACTGTACAATGTAGGACAGATTCTAATGTTGTAGTATTATTGCTGGGGAGTAGAGGCACCAATTATATTTAAGTTTTTCTTTGAGTTGATTTTAAGTCTGGTGAACAGGATTTCTACATTGTTGAAGAAAGGCAGGGTGTGGTTGATAATTTCAAGTATGAGGTTATTTTTGTATAGAGCAATACCTCCACCTATTTTGTTTTTTTCTATCTTGTCTGTGTATACTATATCCTAGGGGGAGTATATTATTGCTGTTGATTTCTGTTTTAAGCCATGTTTCTGTTATTAGAACTATGTCTGGAGAGTAAAGTGAGAGGGTGGCATGACATTATTGTACTTTGTTGAGTATATTTCTAAGGTTAATGTTAAGTATTACTAGTTCAGATCCTTTCCTGGGGATGTTTGGTAGGCTGGGTTGTTGGATGCTGAGTATGCTTAGTTTATGTTTTAGACCTGGGTTTGGATGAATGCCTCCACTGCAAATAAGTTGGGATGCTATGTGTAGGGTTGCTTCTAGGTATTTGGATATAAATTTGTTATATTGCACAGATGTATGTGAATAAGAGTGTTGGTAGAGTACAACAAATGGAGCAATTTCTATATGTGAATAGTTGAATATAGCTGGGGTTGCTTGAGCATAAACAGTTTTGATTGTAGCTGGTTTCAAATGCTTTTGATACAACCTGTTCAACTACAGAAGAGTTACTACTAAAAGTTCTTCTTTTGGGTAATCAAGGAGAATATCATTACTTCAGTTCTGAAGACATTACTACTTAAGCGGCATATGAACCAAACCAATTCTGTAATTAAACATCATCTGTTTAGATTGTTTTCTTTATCCCTAAACTATTTTCCCTCACATATGCTGTCAATTTAAATATAGAGATTAGTGGCAAAATTAGCATAATATATGATAAGATATTCATGAGTATAAGGAATCATTTCATAGGACAAAAATAAACACAGTCAGCTTTGGTGACGTTTTCCTCAAGCAAGGTAAAAATAAACCATTTGTCATACATTATATAGTCTATAGCTATTTTAATCATTGCTAATAAAATGCCATTGTATATAATTGCATCCAAAGGATTTAAAGGGTCAATGAAAAAAACATATGAAAATGAAATCTGTCATAAGCTTTATAGTTACAGTCAATTAAAATAATTAACACACATTCTATAAAAACATCTTTTAAAGCTATGTTGAAAATGATCCAATAGATTATTACCTTTCATCAAATAAAAACTTTGTTTGGCAAAAAGTGAATTGTGGCAGTAACAGTGCAGTAGGGCTATACTTTGAATATCACCTTTATTAACTTCTTAAAATAAAAATATGTTTTATTATTACAGCTATAAGTAGAGCTACCATTTATATTTATATCTTAGAGTTCAGAAAAAGATCATTTACTACAACTATTTAAGAACTAATGCTATTATTGCAGTTATTTGGAAGTCTAAACTTTACGTGGTTTAGGCATACTATGCCAGCATAAACCATGCCATACCATACGTACCACCACCAAGAAGAAAAGATAAACTCTCCCTTCAGTCTGTACTCTCTACTTCTGCAGCTGCTGTGTGCATCTGTGTCACATCCAGGCTCCAGCAAACAAAGTTAGACCGCCAACTCCAAGGCAAGCAAAAGGTTAAAAAAGCAAAATAATAATCCACCTGTCCTGTTCCACCCAAGGCAAGTCCTGACCAAAACTGGCTGTAACTGTTTGCTTCTCGCTCTTTTCCCAGCCCATAAAGCCCGGGAAGAGAGTGACAACCAGTCAGCAGCCATTTAGGGCAAGCACGTCATGTACGTGCCTGCGGACGTCGCAGTCCGAACCCCTTCTAATTCTAAGCGGTTTGGAACCGCAGAGACTGCTGGGCATAACACTGATGCAGCAATTCGCTCTCCGGACTGCAGCAGATAGGAAAAAAAAAAGTATTGGTTTAAATTTACCGTGAGTCCGCGACCCGAAGTGGTCTAACTGCGCATGCGCGTACTCACCGAGTCGGCAACAGTTGAACAGTGAAACAAGTAAGTCAATACTAAACGTAACTGAGTCTGAGACATAAAAAAAATATATATATTAAAAAATTAACAGTACATTTCTGTTTTTTTTTGCTGAGGGGGCTGCAGTCCGATGCCATGAGCCGCCCCTGGATATATGTTCATTGGCGTCCTTTTGACAGGACATCTGGAGAGCAGACTAGGCCAGCAAAGTGCAATAGTCAAGTCCTGTATACTCAAACTAAAGTATTGCAGCTGGCGACAACATAAAAAGAGACCCACTCATCCCAAAAAGCAGCTTACAGCTCCTAAGCCGGTAATTAACCTAAGCAAAGGGCAAATGACAGTACAAAGCAAGCAGTCAAACAGTACATTATGTAGGACAAAATGGACCCCAAAACCATGTAGAAGCTGTGCGGAGTCGTTATAGTTACAAATGGAAAGAAAAATGGCTGCTAAACCTGATTTTAAGTGGAAAGTTTGAAGGGGGATTGTTATTCCACCTTAAGAGGCTATCCGGCATTCAGCATTGCACTTTGGTTGGCGTCCTTTTAACAGGACATCATTATACCAGGTTTCTGGTCGTGATAAGCCAGCAGTATTCAGTCAAGCCCCTTGTACCCATACTAAATTAATGCAGCATTAGTCAGTGTAGAAAAGAGCCCCACTCATCCCAAAAGCAGCTTGCAGAGGTCAAAAACACATGCAGGTCACAGATAAATGAAGCCTTCAGCACAAGGCCAAAAATAACCTTACAACACAGTTACAAACATTGCATAATTCATTTTAAAATGGCTTCTCCCTCCTCCTGTAGGAGAAAGTACCCCTTGTGTTTCCTCGGGGCCTTCTATTCCCTCACCACAGACTAAGAATCCAGCTGAACATGGTAAAACTGAAAAAACAATAGAAAAGAAAAACTCCAAAATAGCCAAAAGAGGTCTCCAGATCATTTACCTTTTGCTGATCCTGCTCCTAAAATAATGAAGACTTGTCTTTGAAATTGATCCTTATCAGAGCCATTACTTTGCCTCTCCACAAACCTCAGTTTTCTCCAGAGCTGATTTTGCTGAGAGTTAAGGGATAGGTAGTGGGAAACAAGGACAGAATACAGGGAGTTTGTGTGACAACTTAGAATAAATACTACCGCACCCCCTGGTCTCAATGACCAAGTGTCTATTAAGCCTGTTTTAAAGATGTTTTAATGATTTTAATTACTGTCATTTGACTTTTTTAATCTGATATTTAAATCACGACTTTGTTCTAAGTAGTTTTGATGAAGTCCCAAGCTATGGGGATGAAAGCACTTAACTTGTTGTTACAACAAAAAATGTATACTTGTTTATGAACTATTGAAGTGAATGCAGGGTTATTCACTTTGGTCTATGCAATTTTCCCTGTGGTGTTGTGAACTCATTCTTTTGTTTTGGTTTGAATTGGGTTGCACTGATACATACATCCCTACGGTTCTTGGTTTATCGACTCATAGAGGGTTGGTTTGTAGCTGAGATCTTCAGATCTGTTTCTCCCCCTTGGAGTTTTGGCATTAGACATCTCAGCTCAAATGTAAGCTTTAGAGCTAAGCTGAGCATTTTCTCAGGTTGAGCCTCTACTGGGAACATGGTTACTATAGTGAGGCTCCTTGGATCCCTCTTAAGATTAGTTTTTGAGATTTTCAAAAGAGTGCTCTCCAAATCTAGAGAATATACTTCCCTTTTGAGCTCTGATCCATCCCTCCCTCACAGGGTTTCCCTGGGTTTGGAGCCTGCGCATCTCGTCCCATTAGGACAGACAGCTGCAAAAAGCCTTAAGCCAGCCTTCATTGAAGATTCTGTGTTCTCTCTGAAACAACCCACCAAGGAGGTGTGTAGGAAGCACAAGTGTGAAAGGGGACATGTTGATTCCCCTTAGAAACCCCTGACAGAAGACACTTCAGTTAAGGGGAAGGCTCCCCCAGACCCCCCTTGTGGATGTTATATTTGGAGAAATCCTAAAAATGCTCAGACAGAAAGGGGTTGGCCCAATGAAACACCTTCTCAAGAGGATTCAGTGTTCCTCGAGGCTTAATGTTCTATCCCAATTTCTTCTTGAGTGGTTCCTACCAATGAAGAGATGGTGGATCTTATCTCCAAATGATGGACATGCAAGGAGACAGACATTGTCAAACCTATCCCTTGTAAGCCAGACAAATTTCTTATATCTCCAAATGGTAGTTCTCATTGGGGCAAAGGTCCTGCCATTGATTCTGTGGTTGTGGTGACAGCTACCGCAAAGGAACTGGTAGAAAAGAGTTCCACTGTCTATCCACCTAAAAGAGAGTCTTGTACATTGGACAGGTTTGGAAAGAGAGTACACGCTTCAGTGACCTTTACTGTGCTAGCTCTGAATTACTTGCCACAGGTCACCCATTTTCAGAGAGATTTGACCAAGGAGATCTTCAAATCTCTCTTAGGGACCTCATCTGCAGAGAAAATGAAATCCGTTGACTCACAGTTGTCTACTCTCTAGTCCTTATCCAGTGTTTCTGTATGTCTTTTCTCCAGTGCTACTGAAGGCGCTTCTAGAGCAATGGGCACCAGCATCACCATTAGGAGACCTACCTGAAAATGACTATATGATTTAGCAGAACATTTGAAGACGTCCTTTGTTAACTCCCCTTATAATGGAATGATACTGTTTGCACTGAACGTTAGAAAAACACTTTCCAGAAGTAAACAAGACAGTAAGACCCTTTCTGCCATAGGAATCACATTTTCTACTTCTCAAAGAACCTTCTCATAAAATCAGACAAGTGGAAAGAGACTTTGGTTCCATAAGTCCCAAGGGTTCACACCTGACATTTTTTGAGATGGAGCCCCCCCCCCCACCAGTGGCAGAGAGGGAAACTTAATGGTGGATGTCACCCTTGTGGCAGAGGTGGTATGCAGAACCAGCGCTTCTGGGGTCCCTTTTCTGAGAGGTCCTTTCAAAACTCCCGAACATTTGCCTGACTGACACACTCTGAAGACTGTTAAAGGGCACTTATCCCTGTACCCGACAACCTGGGCATCCATCACTTAAGACATATGGGTGCAACTGATAATAACTAGAGGGAATTTCATTCCATTTCTTTATTTATCCATACCCACAAAGACATTTCCAAATATACCACCCTCTCAAATGGAAGCAGCAACTTCATAAATAAGGAGGCTTCTAACCAATCAAGTCATCCAAGCGATCCCACTAGACCAGACAGGATATTGGATTTACTCAAGATTCTTTTTAGTGCCAAAGAAAAACAACGACCTAAGGCCAACTCTAGACCTAAGTTGTCTAAACAAATGTGTAAAGCAATCAAAATTCTGTGTGGTCACAGTTCAGACTATTCTGCCTTTCCTAAGGGAGAAAAACTGGATGTGCTTGTTAGACCTCCATGATGCATATTACTAAATAAAGATGGACAGATGATCCAGGAGGTTTGTTGTCTTCAGGCTAGGAGGAGCCAGTCTTTTTCAATTCAGAGCTTTCCCCTTTGGTCTCACTATACCCCCCTGTGTGTTCAGAAAGTGCATGGCAGTGGTTGCAACTCAACTCCTACTGAAGAGTTCCAGATGGTGTTCCTTTATCTATATGAGTGGATCACTGCCTCATCCAGAGATCTACTTCTTCATGCCAGGAATCCCATGCCCTTTGCTTTAGGGATCACAGTGAGCACAACAAATTCCAAGCTCCAGCTAGTACAGTCCTTAGAATTCATTGAGGCTGTGTTGGACATAAAACTTCAGATTGCAAAGCTACATCTGACCAGGATTTCAAGTCTTCGTCAGCAAGCTTTAGCTCTACTATCTGGTCAGAAGCCACCAGCAAAACTGATACTACTTCTCTAAGGCTCCATGGCAGCTGCAATTACTCTAGTGCTTCTGGTCAGATAACACGTGAGTTCTACAATAGACCCTAGCAGTTCAATGGTCAATCAAACAACATCCCATGTCCTTTCTGGTATCGGTAATCAGGATCTGCATATCACACATCCAGTAGTGATTGGAGTTGCCACTTGTATCAGAGGGGATATCCTTTTGTTCTTCCTCCACCCAAAGCCACTGTGACCAGAGAAACTTCTCACCTGGGGTGGGGGGCATTTCTTAGAAAGACAGTCCAAGGCACATGGTCTCAAGCAGAGGCCAGTTTTCACATCAGTATCTGAGAGATGAGAATGTTCCTGCTAATGTTGCAGGCATTCAAGGAATCGCCCCCCCCTCGGGTGTGACATCTCTCTAGACAGACAATAAGTCAGTGGTTTGGTACATTAGTGGGGAGGAACTCTATCACCTTGTGTCAAGAGGCCATGAGAGTATTAAAATAAGTGATGATGTTAAGTTGTCAATTTCACCTTCATTCTTGCTGGATGGGTTCGGAGCCGAACCTCGACTCCGACTCAGCCTATACTAAAGCTCGAGAGCTATTTTTACCGGCTCGAGGCTACCCTATATCCCACAATGCTAGGCGCTAACTACCCAGCTCTCGTTTGCCGCTTCAGCTGCGAGGTGCGTTTTTACCGGCTCTTCAGGTTGGATAAAATTTTTTCTTCTTTTTCTTGTAGTTTGTTCCTAATTTTAGTCAAACTTAGAGTAGTTATTGGTGATACCCCTTCCCGCTAGTATTCCCTTTAGTTAGCTCCCTTTCTGGGTCTTTTAAACCCCCTTTTGTTCAGAAATAGTTGGGCCTTTGGGCCCATTTTTTTTCTTTTTTACTGTTGGTGAATTTGTTGTGTGTGACTGAGTTAGTAATTGTGAAAGGGTGTGTGTGTGTTGTGTATTGTCCTTCACTGTTTAACTTGTCATCCTTGTCAGGCTGTCGAAAGTCACTAAGGTCTCAGGCTTCAAGAAGTGTGACTCATGCTGTCAGAAAATGTCTCTGACAGATGGTCACACTTCTTGTGTTTATTGCCTGGGCCCTCTGCACCTGCAGGATTCTTGTTCTGTCTGCCACGCATTCAGTCCAAGAGTCCTGCAGGAGCGCAGAAACAAGCTGATTTTGAGAGGCTTGTTGAAGCCTGAAGGTTCCCCGGCCAAGTCCTCGTCAGGTAAGCCTGTTAAGCCCGCTAAGCTGTCAGCTCCGTGTACAGAGCCTTCGACTGGTGGTGCTCCGAGTGCTTCTACATCAGCTCCGACTGGAGCCGATGTTTCTAAAACTCAGTCGGCTCCGATCGTTGTGTCGGAGCCATCTTCTAGCTATAAATGGTCCAGGTCTCTGTCTTTGGAGTCCATCGATTTGGCTCTGAGATGTCCCTTACTATCGGAGCGGAGCCATCGATCCCATTCCTCTCGGTCTTCCAGGCTGTCGGATCATGACCTCGAGAGGGTGGTTAGTAGACTCCTTAAGTCACAGGCACTGGCCCAGATGCTTCATAGCCCTTCTCATCAGACAGTGGCTATCCCTATTCCATCGTCGATTCCTCCTCTGACTCTTCCCCTGAGCTCGGAGCCGGAGTTCGTGGGAGCCGTGACTGTCGATACGTCGGAGCCAATACCACACCTTTCGGCTTATTCATCGGCTCCGATCTCTTCCATGGTCTCATCCTTGTTGGGATCCGGGCGCCGGGACTCCCTCGTCGGCTCTGAGGGGCGAGTGGCATCAGACCCTTGTCTGACCCCGTTCTCCCTTTTGGAGCCTCGGCGCAGGTGAGTTCGGCCCCGACATCAGCCTCGGAGCCATCCCTCTCGGTGCCGGAGGGGTCCTTATCTCTTCGGAGTGGGAACCTTCTTCCCTGCCTGATAGGGGTGCCTTTGAGGTCATGAGGAGCGTGCTGGCCCCTGTGCCTGCTCCACGGTTGGCTCCCTCAGCTCCTCCCACTGTAGTGCCTGCTGAGGTCTCTATCCATCCTCTCGTCCCCGAGCGTAGAGATCCAACGCCTCAGGTTTCCCCATTGGGAGTATCCTCCTCTTCCGAGGCCTCCCATGATCCATTCCGGGAGCCCCCTCAGAAGAGGAAATGCAAGAGGAAGCATGTGGACTCCCCTGAGTCCATCACATCTGATACCGACCTGGATGAGTTGTAAGGGTCCCCACGGTCCCCCTCTGAGGATGTCTCCTTTTCTGACATTCTGACTCAAGCAGATGGGGAACTGGTCTACCCTCAATCCTTCCGAGGATGAGTCGGTTTACCTAGAGGCGTTTGGTTCTCGCCCTTCCACCTCCTGGGTGTCTCCGCCCTTTGACCCCCTCATGGAAGTGGTGGCGCGGAAGGCATGGATGGCCCCTGACACGATGGAACCTACCCCACGGAGACCTTCAAAATTCATTACAGCCCCATCGGACAAACAGTTTTTAGCCAAGGGTGTCCCTGTTGATGCCATGGTGGTAGCTGCAGCCACTAAGAAGGAACTGGCTGATCCTTCAGTACTGATCCATCCTCCTAATAAGGAATCTAGGGCTATGGATAGGTACGGCAAGTGGATGTTTTCTTCAGCGACCTTTGCCATGCGGTCGCTGAATTACTTGTGTCATTTCACCTGCCTTCAAAGAGACATGCTCAAAGAAATGGGTGATGCCCTACAGGATCCAACAGCTGCGGGGTCTCAAGACAGAATCAACTCCCAGCTGGCAACCCTGAACTCGATTGTTAACTCCTCCATGCGGCTTATTTCCTATGCGACTGATGGGGCGAGTAGGGCTGCAGGCACAGGCGTTGTCTTAAGGCGTCATGCCTAGATGCGGCTTTGCAACTTTGCTGACCCCTTCAAGGTGTCCTTCACTAACTCCCCTTTTAATGGTTCGGCATTGTTTGGACCTCAAGTGAAGGATACTTTGACCAGATGTGAACAAGAAGGCAAGACTCTCTCTGCCGTGGGAATCCATTTTTCCACCCCGTCTAGACCATATCCTAAGGGTCAGAAAGGTGGAAAAATGTGGTTTCGCAAACCACAGGGAGTCGCGCCTGACGCACAAGGTGAGTTCCCCTCTAGAGGCAGGGGGGAACAATAACAGATGCTGCCCTAGGGGCAGAGGGGGTCCGCAGAATCAGGGTAGCAGAGAAACTGTCTCTGACAAGCCCTTCCAGCATCCCTGAGAAGCTGCCCGACTGTCCACCTTCGGAGGCAGTCGGGGGAAGGTTATCACTGTACCCAGAAGCCTGGCTTTCCCTCACCCAAGACAGATGGGTACGGTCGATTATATCCGAGGGTTATGAAATTCCCTTTGTCCACACCCCAACACAGCCAAAAAGGCCCCTTCCAGATGTTTCACCCGGTCTAAGGGAACAAGCAGTACTAGAGATATCAAAACTGCTAACAAAAAGAGCCATCCAGCCAGTCCCAGCAGACCAGCAAGGATCCGGAATCTACTCCAAGTTCTTTTTGGTACCAAAAAAGACAGGGGACTGGAGGCCAATCTTGGATCTCAGCAGGCTGAACAAGTCTGTACAAAGAACGAAGCTCCAGATGGTCATGCTACAGTCCATTCTACCCTTTCTGGGTCAGGACAATTGGATGTGCTCTATAGACCTTCAGGATGCATACTACCACATCAAGATGCACAGGCGCTCCAGGAGGTTTCTCCGCTTCTGGCTGGGGGCCAGTCACTACCAGTTCAGGGCCCTGCCCTTTGGTCTCACTACAGCCCCCTGAGTGTTCACCAAATGCATGGCAGTGGTTACAGCTCACCTGAGACGTCTAGGATTCCAGGTGTTTCCATATCTAGATGACTGGCTCCTTACTGCCACCACCAGGCGTCAGCTTCTCCTGTCCAGAGATTACACCATTCATACTTGCAAAGAGCTAGGTATCTCCATAAATTTCGAAAAGTCTGCCTTGTCACCTTGTCAGTCTATTACCTTCATAGGCGCCACATTGGACACAGTCGAACTCTCCGCAAAACTAACCGAGCAAAGACTTTCAGATATTCGCAGGCATGTTCACATCCTTCTTCAGAGCAACAGAATCCAGGCCAGGTTTGTGCTGAAGACATTAGGTCTCATGGCAGCAGCCATTACGCTACTTCCCCTAGCTCACTTTCACATGCGGATCCGTCAGTGGATGCTTTTTTCCCAGTGGTCCTTTCAACAGCTTCTAATGTCACACAACATTTTAATCACTCAATCATGCAAGAAACACCTTTCTTGGTGGATGGTCTCCCCTCAAGTGCTTCAGGGCAGACCCCTTGTCCCCCCCCCCGGTCGCCACGGTGACAATGGGCGCCTCCCTGATTGGGTGGGGGGCATTTTCAGGGCAGGACAGTCCAGAACACAAGGCAACCTTTCGAATGCCACCTGCACATAAATGTCTTGGAGATGAGACCAGTACTTTTAGCATTGCAAGCCCTTCAGGACTCTCTTCCCAATGGGACTATTGCAGTTCAGATGGACAATATGTCCGTAGTGTGGTACGTCAACAAGCAGGGTGGAACCAAGTCCTATCCCTTATGTCAAGAGGCACTCAGACTTTGGCAGTGGGCAATCTCTACTCAGCGGTTTCTGATAGCGACACATATCCCCGGGAAGTCCAACATCATAGCGGACAGGTTGAGCAGAGCCATTCTCATGCCACACGAGTGGTCTCTCAAGCAGTCAGTAGTGGAAGAAATTTTTCAGAAATGGGGTCAACCTTGCTGCGATCTTTTTGCAACACCTCAAAACAGCAAGTGCCACGACTTTTTCACTCTCTTCCCTCTTCCCGGCCACCCCCCCAGAGATGCTCTAGTCCACGATTGGCCCCGGGGATTTCTGTATGCCTTTCCCCCCTTTCCATTAATCACTCAGTTGATTCAGAAAGCTACCTCTTTGAGAGCCACGATGATCCTCATTGCCCCTTACTGGCCTCGACAAATCTGGTTTCCATTCCTACATCGTCACCTCTTGGAGCAGCCCTGGCATCTGGACCCAGTGCCAGATCTCTTGACCCATCAGTCGGGCCAGCTGCACCAGTCCCTCCAATCTCTCAACCTCACAGCTTGGTTGCTCCACTTCCAACCCTAGCCAGGCTTCCCCTTATTTCCCATTCAGTGTGTGACATCATTATAGCTTCCCACAAGTCGTCTACCAGGCAGATTTATGCCAGCAAGTGGAAGCGTTTTTCCTTCTGGGCAGGGGCTAGAAATATGGACCCTTTTACTGCCCCTATCCAATCAGTCCTAGACTTCCTGGCCGAACTTTTTCACTCAGGGTCTTCTTCGTCCACCATTAGAGTACAGTTAGCGGCCATTTCAAATTTTCATGTAGGCTTGTCGGACTGCAGTATCATGTCCCATAAGCTTTGTAAAGCCTTTCTTAAAGGTATCTTTTTGCTCAAGCCCCCAGTCAGAGATCCCCCACCGCAGTGGGATTTGAATTTGGTTCTAACTTCTTTAATTCTTCCCCCCTTTGAACCTGCGGCTTCCTGCTCCTTGAAGTTGCTCTCTTGGAAAACTCTTTTTCTAGTGGCCATAACATCCATGAGGAGAGTGTCAGAACTTCATGCCCTTTGCGTTCATCCTCCTTATCTGGTTTTCCATAAAGATAGAGTGTCCCTCAGGACTAACCCATCCTTTTTACCCAAGATATCTTCTGAGGCAAATCTAAACCAGACTGTCGATCTCCCAGTTTTCTTCCCTAATTACTCCAACAGGGCGGAACAAAAGCTGCATTTTTTGGATGTTTACCGTCAGCTCCGTTACTACCTGGATAGAACCAAGCAAGCCATTAAATCTGAGCAGCTCTTCCTGTCTTATCCAGAAGGGAAGAAAGGCCTTCCAGTTTTCAAAGTAACCCTTTTAGATGGTTGGCCTCTGTGATTACTTTCATCTATGAACTGAGACGTCAAAAACTACCGTCAAGGCCTAGAGCCCACTCAACTAGAGCCTTAGCTACGTCAATAGCTTTTCAGGCTAGATTGCCAATAGATTCCATTTGTGCGGCAGCCACATGGGCCTCTCCTCATACCTTTATCTCTCATTACAAACTAGACATGGCCTCCAAAAGCCAGGCTAATTTTGGTTCCACCGTTCTCAAGAGTCTGTTCCGATGAGCCACCCAGGGTGAAGGTGCTAGGGACGCTGTCCCATCCAGCAAGAATGAAGGCGAGATTGACAACTTAACATTGAGAAGTTATGTACCTACCATAACGTTCCATGTTAGTTGTCTTCTTCTCGCTTTCTTTCTTGCATCCCACCCTCCATCCCCCTAGCCTGGACAGACCGAAAGGATCCTTTGGGACCTTCTTTTCATCCCAGTATGGACTCCCTTGGTTATCCTTTCTTGGTAGTTATAGATATAGGGATTCCTCTTTCTCTTTTGCTTTGAGAACAGAACTGCTATGGTTTTAGCTATCAAACGAGATCTGGGTAGTTAACGCCTAGCATTGTGGGATATAGGGTAGCCTCGAGCCGGTAAAAATAGCTCTCGAGCTTTAGTATAGGCCAAGTCGGAGCCGAGGATCGGCTCCGAACCCATCCAGCAAGAAAGAAGGTGAGAAGAAGACAACTAACATGGAACGTATGGTAGGTACATAACTTCTCATTTTCCCACTGCTTTTTAGTTTCCCTTCCTCTGGCCACATCTGTTGCACCCTGTCTGGGTGTTGGACTCACTGCTGGACCTCCTATCCAGTGCATCAGGGTCACCTCACTTGAACATTCAATTACTCGAGATAACTGCATGGTTTCTCCATTTCTAATGATGGTTAGAGAGTCTAAGTTTTCATTCCCTGTTACACACATTTTGACCTCCACTCAGAGGCCTTCTATGAGAAAGCAAGAAAGATCTACAAAAGGAAATGGAAGAGATTCTCAATCTGGGTGTTCGGTAATGATTTAGATTTTTTTTCAGCTCCTCTTTTTTGCCATCTTGGATTTTCTTGCATCTCTTTTTCAGAACAGAGCCAGCTACACTGTTATTAAGGTGCAGTTACTGACTATATCCTTTTTTCATTTTGGTGAATCTACGATTTTTCTGAGAGTAACTTTCCTTTACTGCCACCACCTCCCCCTCTCAGGGATCCAGTGCCTCATAGGGATGTTATAATTTTACTACAGTCCTTGTTGGGCCCTCCCTTTGAGTCTGTGGCCAAAGGTGAGTTGAAGTTTTTGTCATATAAAACTGTTTTTGGTGGCCACCGTCTAGGCCAGAAGGATTTTTGAGCTCCTGGACATATCTTCTAAACCACCTACCTATTTTCATAAAGATAAGATGTCTCTGAAAATGAACCCTTCTTTTCTCCCTAAGGTGACATCTGACTTACCTGACAAACGATCAATTAAGTTTCCATTATTTTTCAAACAAATGCAAAAAACGAATTACATTTGCTGGATATGTATCACCAACTACTGTTCTAGTTGCATTAAACCAAGACAATCATGAAAACTTATCAGTTATTTGTCTCTCTTTCCTCTGTCAGAAAAGGAAAGGGGGTATCTAAGGTGGCACTTTCCTGTTAACTTTCGGACTATCTCTCATGTGTACAAAGAAAGAGACTTGTCTCTACCTACTTCTCTAATGGCTCACTCCATACCTCTCAACTGTACAGATTTTCACAGAATGTCCACATTTTTGCCTCATATTTTTGGTCTGTTTTTCATAAAATTGTGGTTTTCTGGCAAATTAATGTAAAATCATTAAAGACTGAAGTTAGAAAATAATGACAGGCATTTCAGCTTCAGACATCATACCCTTCAGCAAATGCATGCTAATGCAAAACCTTTAATTCTATCAATTTTCTAAGTTTGTAGGAGCAACATTTAAAAATTATCCCTATTTTTGGGTTCTCTGTCCCAGTTTATTTAAAGCTTTGTCCAGATTTCTTGCTCTAAGAGGTTGAGAGGTATGGCTCTCTCACTTAACTAGGTCTGTAGTTTCTTCTACAGCCTTCTTTTCCAGGCTACCTCTTCATGACATGTGCTTGGTCCAAGGTCTGGACATTCATTTCACAGTATAAATTGGACATACAGTCAAGGTAAAGAGCCTGCTTTGGTTCAGTTATGCTCCAGAATATCTTTTCATGAGACCTTCCTGGTGTTACAGTAGCTGAGGACTCTCTCCAATACATTGAGGAATGGACAGAAGAGACATTATCAGATATGAAAGTTATGTACTGACCATGATGATGCCTGCTTCCATCTTTCCTGAACTTCCTGCCTTCCTTTTCCCATCCTTTATATTTCCCTGATTCTTGTTATTTACTCCTGGAGTGATCTAGCTGACTTAACCTTACTCACCATGGGATTTATTTCAAGCCTACGCATAACAACTGATCTGATGTCAATTTTCATTCTATCCTCAACTGATAGGGTTCAGATCCAATCCCCCAGATCTGACTCAGCCATTGATAAAACTCATGGCAACCAAAAAACTCTCGAGCTTCTTTCTTACCCATAGTGCACCAACCCTAAGTTACCTCAGATCTCATTTGCTGCTTTCAGTGAAAGACATGGTTTACCTTAACTCTCAAGAGCTTGTCAGATAAGTTTATTATTATAGTCTCTATTCTAATTTTTCTTAAATTCTTAAATTATTTTCTTCCCCTTACCTATTGTACAGTTAGTACCTTTCTCAATTACTATTCTTAGTAGTTCTTCCCCTTTTTTGACTATCGTACTCTACGTATCTCTTAAATACTTTCTTTCTGCACTTGGTGTAGCTCCCTTTTTCTACCATTACTGGTGTTTTTTTTTTCTTTTTCTGCCTCTCTTTCCTGATATAAAAAAAAAAAAAAACTTCATCTGTCCTTTTTGAAAAGTTTTGCCTTTTATACTTTTTGGCTATGGTGGAAAAAGGTCCCGCCAAGTTTAAAAAATATTTTAAATGTGGGCATAAACTTCCTATGTCGATTGCCCATACTGTGTGTGTGTGTACTGTCTGGGACCATTACATCTCCAGAAAGATTGTTCTAATTGCCATGGATTCAACCCCATGGCATTTATAGAAAATAAAAACAAATGTATCTAAAAGGGCTTATTACCTTCAGCCTTTGGAGAGGTTATATCTGTAGAGCAAGGTCTTAAAACTAAATAATCAAATACTTCATCTCCAAAACCTTCTAAGCCCTCTATAGTTTTGGAGCCATCCAAGAAAAGAACCAAGATAGATCTGACCTCACCCTCAGATCCAAAAAAGAAATAAATTGGTGGACCCAACTTCCTCGGCTCTGATAAAAAAGGTATTGGATCTGATCACTTCCAGTCCTACCAATTCAAGTGTTAGTCACCTGCCCAAAACAAGATACTCATCTTCTGTGGATCTGCTGTCCTCAAGGGTGCTTTCTTGGAGCATCACCAACCCAAGACCCCCCTCTGTTGTTTCCACTCATTCTTCCAGAAGTTTGATAGAGGAAAATGTGGAAAGAATGGTGCAGAAGATCCTCTTGGCGCACAGTCAGATGAGTGTCTTACTGGCTCCTACCTCTTCGGGTCAGGAGATCCATTCATCAACCACACCCCTACTACTAGTTCCTCCTGTGATTCCTTCAACTGTCTCAGAGTCCCTGGATCTGAGCTGTCTGGCTGCACCTGGCTCAGATCTGAAGATAGCAATATCTTCAGATCCGAAGTTCACTGTGAGTGCTCTGGTTCTATTGGATCCAGAGAGCTCTCAGAGCTGAAGCTTCTCTGTTGGGTCTGAGGTGTTGGAGTCAAGTCTAAAGTTATCAGAGCTGTCTCTGCACCTTGGACATTTGGCATTGGATAGCTCACCTCTGGCCTCCACCTTGGGGAGATTACTTTCTGAGCAGGGGAGGAAAGTGGTTGAAAAGCTTGTTCATAGGTTCATAGGTGTGTACTAAGCTAACGGCCCTGGAGCCTTTACAAACCTAGCCCACAGAAGTGCCCTGGCATTGTGCTGCCTGTTGTTAGTTCCCTGTGCCTCTACCAAGTATAGTCACTGTAGTGATTCCTGGGGTGAATTTTCTATTACCCATCTACTCATCAAGATTTCGGGTCTGCGAGGTGCTCTGCTTGACATGTATGGGAAGTCTATTCCAGAGAATGGGCAGACTCTGGGTAAGGAACCTGTCCCGCCAGCATGTTCTGTTGATTGTGGTAATGAGGTTGAGGTCTCTGGAGCGTGTGGTGCAGAGGGACTGGGATTTCTTTAGATGTAGCATTTCTAACAGAGCTGGGTCAGACATGGCTTTGTAAGTCAAGCAGAGATCACCTCTAAGTAGGCGATATGAAACAGACAATAGCTGGAGTCTTTTGAGTCTGTCCATGTAGGACATGTGTTTAATGCCTATGATTATCTTCAGGAGGTACTTCTGTGGCCTCTCCAGCTGTTGCAGTTGTCTAGTGAGATACATGTCAAATGGGCATTATACTCATTGATTGGTCTAATGAGGGAAGAGTAGAGAGAGACAATGACCTCTTTCTTCCTGGATGCAAAACCCTTGGTAATGAAATGTGCCACACAGAAGGACTTCCTGATCACAGTGGCAATGTGGTGGTCGAAGGAGAGGTTGCTGTCAACCTGTGTCCCCAGATCTCTTATAACGCCTTCAGTGTTCAGTGGGCTCCCATCGATGTGGTAATCAGTGGGAACTAAGTTGTTACCAAAGGGGATGATGACACATTTTTTGGCATTAAGCTTAAGGCCATGGTTTTGACACCAGTCATTGGTCTCAGTGAGGCCTTTCTGTAGGATGCCTTTATCACTCGGGGAGTTAATAATGGTTCCCAGCTTGCAGTCGTCTGTGAATTTGATCAGCCAAAGTCCCTTTGTGTTGACCTGGACTTCTGAAAAGTAGATGCCGCTTAGGAGAGGACACAGGACTGATCCCTGTGGGACTCCACTCATGACTGGTCAGCAGTCTGACTTTGAGTCCACTATTTTCACACTGTGTGTTCTATCTGTGAGCCAATTTGCAACCCATCTAGTGATATAGGGGTTGATGCCTAGTTTGGTGAGTTTATCAATAATTCCCGAGTGAGGAATAGTATCAAAGGCCTTGGCCAGATTAAGGTAGGCTGTATCTTACCTTCATCCACAGCCTTGGGGACTGACTCAAAGAAATCAACCAAGTTAAGCAAGCATGATCTCCCTTTCACAAAGCCAAATTGCATGGGGTCTAGAGTTTGGAGGTTTCCAATATCTTTGTTAATCAGGTCCATGATGATGCGCTCCATAGCTTTAAAGTATCAGACTTTTCAACCTAATGGGGTGATAATTCCCAGGGTCTGTAGTTGCTCCCCTTTTATGGAGAGGGATCACTGTAGCAGTGCACCATTCGGTAGGGACAAAGCCTGAGGTGAGGCTGTGACTGAACAAGGCACACAGATTTGGTGCCAGTTTGCTTTGTAGTTCATGTAGAACACAGTGAGGGTTATTATCAGGTCCCATGGAAGCTGTATTCTTGTCCTTGGACATTGCAGCTTTAACCTGTGCTCCAGTAATGCTGGGTGCCTGGCATTCTTCCGGTATTGTGATTGGTCTTTTATGGGGGGAGAGAGGGGTAAAGTTGGCACTGAATCTTTCGGCCAGTATGTTGGTAATATCTGTTGACTGAGTATAGGAGGTACAATTGTACAGTATCTCAGAGCAAATCTGGGTATTGCCGTGGAGGTTCTTGATACAGCTATAGAAGGCTTTGTGATTTGTTTTTAGTGTCTGCCACAATTCTGCCTTCATAGCTGGCTTTAGAGGATTTGATGAGGGATCTCAACTTTTTTTTGAGGCTAATATGGAAGATTTTCCAGTCTTGGGACTTCAACTTTTTCTGGAACAGCTTCTTCCTTCTGTTGTAGAGTTTATCAATGGCAGGGGAACCTCCAGACTGGCTTCTTTTTTTTTGGAGGAGAGCATCTTGGTTCTGTTGGGTATGGCTAGTTCCATGCATTTGTGTGCATGTTTGTACAATGCACTGGTGTATGATTCAGCAATCATGCAGCTATTTTCCATTGGCATGGGCACCGTGAAGTTAGCCACCTCTGTTTTTAGAAGTCCAAAGTCAGCTTTGGAGAAGTTTTTCAAGGTGATTACCTTTCCGGGGGGGGGGGGGGTGAGATGTGGATTTCTGTGGTGATTAGTTTATGGTCAGATCTGACCAGGGAGGGATTGACTATTGGTGAAGAGCAACGGTCGCCCATGTTAGTAATAACCAGGTCAAGGATGTTGCTTCCTCTAGTGGGGGTCAGAATGAGCTGGTCTAGGGCATTGGAAATGATGAATTCTAGGAAGCATTGGGCTAGTGTATTGATGCTTGAGTAGTTTTCCCAGTTGATGGAGGGGTAGTTTAAGTCTCCTAGTAAGAGAGTGTTGGGTTGGACCTTGATAGATTCCAGGGTGCTTAGGAATGTGGAGTGAGAGTCTAGGGATGTGGTTGGGGACCTGTAGCAGGCTATGACCTGGATCACCATCTTACCCAATGTTAGTTGTACCTCAGGTATCTCAGATGTGTTATGCTGGGCTTGTCTTTTCAGATCCAAGGTCTTCTCTTTCTCCAGAGCGGTCTGCCTTTGAGGCTGTGAAGAGGGTTTTGTCTGCCTTGGCAGAACAGATGGATCCAACCCCCTCAGATCTTCAGCCTACTACCTTGACATCTCTGCACTCAGACCCTCCTCACTGTTTATCACAGGGACAGCCAGTCTGAGACCCTTAGACTTCCCAACAGGGTATCTCGATTTCTTCTGATACCTCTCCAGAGCATTCCACTGAGGAGGTCTATTGGAAGAAGGCATGTTAGAGGAAGTACTTGGTCTCCCCAGAGGACTCAATCATCGAAGATACAGACTTTGATGAAGGTAAAGAGCCTCCACAGTTACCTCCTGAAGATGTCTCATTTGAAGACATCCTCAAGATCCTAAAGCAGAGAGGTGGCTGGATGCCCAGCAACCCTTTGTCTGAAGAGTCTGTATTCCTAGAGGCTTTCAGTACTGGCCTGTCTACCTTCTGGATTACTCTGCCCACCAATAAAGCTTATTGAGTTAGTCTCTTGGCAGGCATTGAAGGAACCCGACACAGATGAACCAATACCTAGTAGATCAGACAAGATTATGGCACCACCTTTGAATAAGCAGTTTTGGGGTAAAGTTGTGACTGTTAATGCCATGGTCATGGTGGCAGCCACCAAAAAAAAAATTGCTAAGGAGAGTTCCACTGTTCATCCCCCAACAAGGAATCTAGGGCAATGGACAGGTTTTGGAAGTGTGGCTATGCTTCAGTGACCTGCACCTTAAAGTCGCTGAATTATTTGGCTCATTTTACAAGATTACAGAGGGATTTTTATTTTACATTTGTTAACTGGGGGTTGTCTGACTGAGCGAAAAAGACCCTTTTTCAGCAGAGGCCTGGGGAGAAAAGCTCCACATAGAAAAATTACAGATACATTTAGATATTTAGACATGATCAGTATATACACAAATTACAATAGACATGTTTTTACAGTTCTATATGAGCAATATGCAGTAAAGCGGGCAATTCTGTTATAGCAGGCTTCCATTTTGCTGAGTTCAGTTTTGTTGAGATTAGTCAGAATGGGAGATGCATAGAGTAGGGTGGATAGAAGTTGGGAGCAAGCAATGGCTGATCTTGCGTTCTTGGTAAGAAATAGTTTGATACGGTAGAGTGATCCCAGTTTGGCATGTACTTTTTAATAGTTAAGTAGAGATGACTATCAAATTTTAGGTGGGAGTCTATGGTTATTCCCTATAGCTTAGCCTGTGCCACTGGAGTGATTGAAGTAGCATTTGTGGAGTAGATATTGATTTGACTGTTATCAGTGTTTTTGTTAGAACTGGTTATAATCATAAGCTGAGTTTTCTTTGGATTGAGGATAAGTTGGGCTTTGGTAAGGTAGTTTTCATTGTCAGACAATGCTAGTTGAGTTGTTTGCAGGAGGGTGAGAATGTTTTGTGCAGCACAGATTAAGGTAGTATCTGCAAACTGAATGATAGATGCATGCTGTATGGAGGTCATTTGTGAAGATTGTGAATAGTAGTGGTCCTAAGATAGAACCCTATGGGACTCCTATAGTTATGGGCAGCTGAGGAGAGAGAGAATTTTCCAATTTCACAGCTTGGTACCTGTCAGTTAAGCAGCTTTGGAACCAAATAAAAGTGGAATTTGATAGGTGATATCGGTTTACTTTATTTATCAGGATTTGGTGCAAGACTGTGTCAAATGCTTTGGACATATCCAAAAAAAGAGTTGACACCTGCAGGCCTTCATTTTTTAGATGGTTTACTGTGTCTGTGAAGCAGAGGAGGGCTGTAGTGGTACTATGGGCAGGTCTGAAACCATGCTGAGTAGGTGACAGGATGTTGCTGTCTAGGAGATATTTAGCACCTGGGTATGGATGTATTTTTGTAGGATTTTGGCCATGGGGGAGAGTAAAGCAATGGGTTTGTAGTTATTAAGTTCAGTGGAGGTCCCACCTTTATGTATGGATGTAACATAGGAGATTTTCCAGAGTTTGGGCACATAGTTTTCAACAATTGATCTGTTTATGAGAGTAGAGATTGGGATAGCAATAGCATTTGGTGTGAGTTTCAAGAAATAGCTGGGGAGTAGGTCAGCTGCTCTTGATAAGGTCTTTAGTTTGGAGAGCATGTTTTTGATTGAAGTGGTGGAAACTGTTTTGAGGGTAAAGCTTGTATTAGTGTTATTTGTGTTAGGGGATAGTGAGGTAGGAACTGTCTTGTGATATTAAGGATAGAACTGAGTTCACAAAGTGGGAGATGAATTGTGTTTTGATGGGAACTGTAGTGTCAGGGGTGGTTGGTTTGGAGGTAGCCTTTTGGTTGGGTTTTAGTAGCTGGTTTACATTTTTCCAAAATTTTTGAGGGTTGTGTTGGTATTTAGTTTGTAATGTCCTGTAGTAGGATTTTTTTTTGTCCAGCCTAATGCATTCTTTTTTGCATGATTGGGTAGTTCTTGGTACTTAGGCTTTGTGTTTCTTTGTTTTTTTTGTTTGGTTTCTTTACTGAGCCAGGAGTTTATAGAGGTTCTAACCTTGATTTTGTGCAATGGAGCAACAGTGTCTAGGTGTTGTAGAAATGTTTTGTTGAAATATGCTACAGCCTGTTCAAGTGGGAGGGTTTTTAGGGGGGTTCAGTCACAGTTATAGAGTAAAGTACTGAGGACCTCAGGAGATAATTTTTTTGTGTTTCTAGTGGATTTATAGTTAGTGGTTTTGCATATGCTTGTTCTTCTAAGTATAAGGTATATTATGTTGTGGTCACTTAAGGTGTCTGGGAGACTGCCTGTGTTTGGGTACAATGTGGGGTTGTTAGGACCCAGTCAAGGAAGGATTCCCTTTTAGATTTTTTATCACATCTAGTTGGAATTTGGACTAGATACTGGTAGCCATGGAGATTTATTAGATTACTTGCTTGTTCTGATATACAGGTGAACCAATCTAGGTTGAAATCCTGCAGAATAAGGGTTTCTTGTGAGTATGTGGAAGAACACCAGGATAAGAAGTCTTCAAGGCTAGCAGGTATATTGCCAGGTGGAATATAGATCACAATTGTGGTGATGACCTTTTTAGGGTGAAGTTGAAGTTGTGAGATAAGTATGTCCCAATTATTGGGGGAGGGGTAGGAGTTTGGTAGTTGACGTACAGTTAAGTTAGACTTATACAGTAAGGTAGTCCCACCCCTTTTATGAATTGCTGTCTCTTGTCTAATGATATTGTAGCCGGTAGGGAGAACTTCTGAGTTAGCTATGTTTTTATTTAGCCAGGTTTCTGTTAAACCAACTTTGTCTGGGGAGTAGTATGCTATTGTGGCCTGGAGTTCAGGTATTTTATTTTTTGATACTTCTAATATTAATATTTAGCATTAAAAGATGGTTGTTTTTTTCTGCTGTTGTTGATTTGCCCAGGGATGAAGATAGTGGGGGTGTTATGTTTGACCTGGAAGACTGTGGTTTTAGTGGTCATCTCTTTGGCTAAGAGAGTGTCTGAATTACAGGCTTTATCTTGTAAGCCTCCATATTTAATTTTTCACAAGGACAGAGTTACTTTGCATATTAACCCTTCCTTTCTGCCCAAGGTTGCTTCTGAGACTAACATAGACAGGTTATTAATCTCCCTGTGATTTCCCTAATTTCCAAAATAAAGAAAGAAGAGTACCAGCTTCGTATGCTGGATGTGCACAGACAACTTTGCTTCTACTTGGAGAGGACTAAACCTTTCAGAAAATCTGACAAGCTTTTTGTTTCATTTTCAAAGACCAAACTGGAAAAAACAGTTTCCAAGGTAACCCTGGCAAACTGGATCACCTGTTGCATTGCACATGCTTATTCTACAAAAGGCATTCCTTTGCCTTGTCAGATTAATACCCATTTCACTAGGTCTGTATCCACTTCCTCGTCTTATTGGTCTAAACTTCCCATTGATGAGCTTTGTGCAGCCACTATCTGGTCAAACCCCTATAGCTTTATATCTCATTACAAGTTGAACATTATTTTCAGGAACAGGGCTTACTTTGGTTCTGCTGTGTTCTGGATTATCCTTCCCTGAGGGTTTCCCAAGTTTTTTCGGTAGATGGGAACTCTGTCCTACAGGTTGAAGAAGAAATGAAGACAACAACTTCAGATAAAAAAGTTTTGTACTGACCATAACATTCTATCTGAGTTGTTGCCTCTCATTTGTTCTTCAACCTTCCCTCCCTCTATCCCCTACCTTTTTGTAGGACCTAGTGGAGATATATAAATACTTCCTTGCTGCTTCAGCTCCTAAAGTATTCCTTTCAGGTTTTCTCTGCCTCTTTGTGTGATATATATACAGTTGTATGATAAGGTGATGCATACTTGTGCAGCAAACTCAGTCTGAAGGATGAGGGGTAGCAGAGCATTATGAGTAGGGGAGGAGTTCAGATTTCATATCCTTGAGCTTTAGTATGCGGCCGGGTCAGATCCAATCTTCGGATCCAAACCCACAGGTTGAAGAACAAATGAGAGCCAACAACCCAGATTGAATGTTATGGTGAGTACATAACTTCTTTTTTATGGATTATCTGCAAAGTAAAGCATTTAGTGTGTAGAATTCAACACAGGCAATGTTGCTGCAGGAAAGAGTAATTGGTCCACAGATCAAGGTACAGTATGCGGATCAAGAGGCATCTGAAGAAGGTTTGCCACATGGTGATGCTTTGAAGCCTTCTATAGGAGACCAATATGAAAATCCAGTTGAAACTGCACAGCAAGGAAAGGAGCAGGAACCAGTGGCAACTCTGACACCAGAAATGTTGCAGAGTGATGGAGCAATGCATTCCCACATGAAGGAGCAACAGATGAATCCGGGTGCATCCAAAGAGGATGTATCACAGAAAGGTGTTCTGGAACTTTCTGAGGAATACTCATAAGAAATGGAGAGCAAAGAAGATGCTGTCAGTCCAGAAGAAAATTATTTAAGGGAAGACCTTGATTTAATAGAGATGGATAAATATATTAAGTCATATGAAAGAAATGAATTACAGAAAGTAAATAATACCCAAAATATTAGAATATTGATAAAACAGATGAACACAGTAATCAGGACCGTTAACAGAAATTCATGTGATGTAGCCAAAATAAATAAAATATATTACTGTGCAAATAAATTAATAACTGATAAAATGATGCCACAAACAATGTAGAGTAACAAAGGAAAGGAATGGAGCAAGTAAAATGCCACCATGGAAGTATGGAACAGAGAAAAATGTAAAGCAATTAACACAAGAAATGTCACTGTTAGAAGAATGCAGAAGAGGGAATAGATCATCAAAAATACTTTGAAAATAGATGTGGTAAAAGCAACACACATTATAATACAGACCAGGATCTATCATGCCCTATCATAATAAACTAAAATATCAGCAGAAGCAGAAAATGCAGATACACATAAAGAAAAAGTACAAAATAAACAATTCATTGATAACCCAAAAAACCTGTATAGTGAACTGGGAAACAAAGCAAAAGGAATGGAAACATCACCAAAAGAGGAAGAAACAGACATACTTTGGAGAAATGTTTATGAAGACCTTGTGGAACATAACAGAAGCTGAATGCATGGAATATTTAAAAGAAAGGGTAGGGAGTTCCAGTGCAGAGGATACAAAATGTGATGAAGTTATCTCCAGAGAAATTGAGACAAATTTAAGAAAAGCTCCTAAATAGAAAACCATTGGCCCAGATGCATTTACTTAACTTCTGGTTAAAGGTACTAACATATTTACACAAAGATTTAAGCCTGAGTAAGAACTACTATTGTGCACATCCTAAACAGACACCAATCTGGTTAACAACAGGAAAAAAATACTCTGTAAGAGTGAACATGCAAACCATTCTAAAAACTATAGACTAATAACTTGTCTTCAGATGATATACAAATTATATATTGGAATTTATGCGTAGTTTATAGTCATTTAGAAAAAAAAAACTCAGTCATTGTAATAGAACAAAAGAGTAACTAACAAAGAAGAGTTATATGGAACAAAAGACCTTCTGTTGCTAAATAAAGGCCTACAGAAAATTGTGAAAATGTGAATCTTAAGTTTGGCAGGGACAGATTACAAAAAAAGCATTTGGTAGAATCCCACATTCATGGATAAAAGAATGCTTATAAATGTGTAAAATACATCTTGCATTAATCAGTTACATTACAGTGACCATACAACAATGGGAAATCACTTTGCAGTTGAGCTATGACAAAGGGCAAATTATTATTCCAGGGATAAACATTCAAAGGAGAATATTTCAGGGTTATTATTTGTCACCTCTGCCTTTTTGTCTTGCCCTTAACCCATTAAACTGTTTAGTTAACATATTAGGCCATGGTTACAATTTGGCTCTCAGGAAAAAAAAAGTTGTTTAAAAGACTTCGCATCTGCATTTTGTTGATGACTTAAAACTGTATAGTTATCTGATGAAGAGTTGAAAGCACAATTGCAAGTGGTTAAAACTTTCTCAGAATATCATTTAGTCTTGATAAATGTACAAAAACAATGTTTAAATCAGGAAAGCTGCCCTATCAAGAAAATATCAGTCTAAGACAGGAATGTGATATAAAGGAACTTGAGCAGAAAGGAGTGTGCAGATATCTGTAAACTGATGAAGGATCAGCAATAAAACATAAACTAATTTGAATACAGGTCAGTAACAAATAGTTTGGAAAAATAAAACAAACATTTATTTATTTATTTATTTCAGTTTGATGACCGGGGAGGTCCACTGGGCTCAGGAGCCCATTTTCAGTGGAGGCCCGGGGAAAAAAGCTCCACATTACATTGTAAACATTAAGATACAACAGATTAAAATTAAGATTCAAAGATACAGATACATTATAAGTCAGAGACATGATGTGGTACATTGGTTACATAGCATGTGAATCATATGTTGACATAAGTGTTTCAATGGTTACATAGAATCTGAGTCTTGTTAAGGCAGTATGGCAGAACAAGTACAAATGTTAGGGAGGGGGAGAAAAGGGAAAGCAGACTACAGTATTTACATTATGTACACAAGATAACGCTGAAGTTTGTGTAATATCCAGGGGGAGCTAAGTTGTTAGAAATAGGAGTAGTATAGAAATACAATTTAGAGTAGAGAGAGAAGAAGGCTAGGTGGAGAAAGTGCAATTGCACTTCCAATTAGAGAAAAAGTAGGAATGGAGTTAGGATTTGAAGTCTTTAAAGTTTTCTGTTGTTCGTAACGAAGGAGGGAGAGAATTCCATTTTTTGGCTAAGGAAAAGGACAGGAGGTGCTGTCCTGCAGGATGGATCAGTTTGTACACAGTGATTAGGTTTAGGTGAGCAGATCTAATTGGCCTGTTAGAGGTGTATGGTTGTAGGATGTTGGATAATGTAGGACATTTAGTAGGGTTAAATAATAGACTATGAGTAGTAGTAAGTTGGAGGTAGTCTAGATAGTTGGGAAGTTCTAGCCAGTTTAGTAAGTGGAGGGCAGAGCAATGGTGGGAGGAGTATTTGACTTTGATGGCGAATTTTGAAATTTTATTATAACAACTTTCCATTTTGGAAGAGATGGAGGCAGATAAGTTAGTAGAGGAGCACCATACATTAGTGAGAGAAGAAGACAGGTGGTGGCGAGGGTTTGTCTAGTAGAAGGAGAGAAATAGTGGATGTTTCTGTATAGCAGGCCAAGTTTTTTATGTGTTTTCTTGATATTTAGTTGAATATGGGTGTCAGATTTTAGGTGTTCATCTATAGTTAGCCCAAGTAGTTTGGCATAGGGAACAATTTCTATGGTTGAATTGTTATGGCTTCTAATTTGGAAAGTATTTTTATCAAGAGGGGAAGATGCTGAGGGAGGGAAAAGTAGTATTTTGGATTTGTTAGCGTTTAGAGATAGGTGGTTTTGTAGCATCCAGTTCTCAGTGGTGGAGAAGGCAGTTTGAGTGTATGATTAAAGTTCCGGGAGGTTGGTGGCACAGCAGATTAAAGTGGAGTAATATGCATATTGTACAATTTTAGTATTTGGGATGGTAGAGTGGAAATCATTGATAAAGATGTTAAACAGCATTGGGCCAAGAATGGATCCTTGGGGAACTCCAGTAGGGGTGGGAAGGAAGTTTGAGGTGCCTTTTCTCCATTTTACAGCTTGAGATTTGTCAAGTAGGTAACTTGAGAACCAAGATAGGGTATTGTGAGAGAGGTTAAGGTTAGCAAGGTGGCTTAGGAGATGAGTATGAGAGATTGTATCAAACGCCTTGGAGAGATCTAATAGAACTGTAGATACTATTTTTCCAGAGTCATGGACATGGTTGACTATATCTAGGAATAAGAGAAGAGCAGTTGTAGTGCTATGGCCAGGACGGAAACCATGTTCGGTTTGAGAGATACAGTGTTTTTTGGTTAGGAAGGGCATTAGTTGGATGTGAATGCATTTTTTCCAATATTTTTGATATTGGGGAGAGGATGGCTATGGGGAGAAAGTTTGAGATATTATTATGTTTGCCACCTTTGTGGAGACGATGTATCAAAGCAGCACACCACAGCTTGGGGACATAAGATTCCTGTATGGAACTGTTGATTAGGATGCTAATGGGAAGGGCGATTCCATCTGCAACAATTTTTAAGAAGTTAGATGGAATGTTATCTGGGGCATTGGAACATGGTTTTAGTTTGCTGAGAAGTTTTTTTGTGTAGGAAGTAGAAATTGGTTTAAGTTCAAAAGTAGGGGGAGAGTTGGGTTTAGAGGCTGGGGAAGAGTGACTAACCTGTGTGGATGGGTTATTTGGGAAGGACTTAGTTTACCTATAGAGTTAGCAAAGAAGGAGTTGAATAGAGTGGCAATTTCTGGATCAGACTTAGTAGTGTTAGGGCAAGGGTTGTTTTTGGTGCCTGGGTTGAGAAGTGAGTTAATGGATTTCCAGAATGGTTTGGGGTTTTTGGAGTGGTTGGCTTGGAGTTTTATATAGTGGGATTGTTTGTCTTTGATTATACGTCCTTTAGTAAGCTTGTGGAGTTTATATTTAAGAAGGGTTTCAGGGTGTTTATTGTGCTGAAAAAGTTTCCAGCATTTATCTCTTTGTTGCATAAGTTGTTTGGTTTCCTTAGTTAACCATGGGGCAGAGTTGGGTTTGACTCTTATAGTTCATGGTTGAGCTTGGGAATTGAGTACATTTAGGAAAGCTGAGTTAAAGGAATTGGCGGCATTGTCTAGAGGAAGTGTTTTTAGATTGTTCCAGTTAGTTTGTTTGAGGTTGTTAGAGAAAGTTATAGGGCTGAAGTTTGTAAGATTATGTGTATGTATGTATTGGTGCTGGTGAGGGAAGGAATGGGTTGCTTGGTGGATAAAAGCAGGCAGGTGGTCACTAATAGATCAGGAAGGATGCATGAGAGTAAGATGTTGTTAGGGTGGGTAGCTAGGATCCAGTCCAGAGTAGACCCTAGAGGACTGATTTTGTTAGGTGTAGTGATAGAGTTAGTAAATTGAGTAAAGTTGAATAGATTGACAGATATGGCTGGATTCTGTTTGTTAATTTTGTTCCAGTCTATGTCAACATCACCTAGAATGTAGGTCTCTGGTTAATATTAGTTGAGGCCCATTGGAGGATTTATTCTAGAGTAGTGGTGTTGTTACCTGGGGAATATAAAGGGACATGATGCAGATAATTTTATGATTATTCATTTGTAGTAAACCTATTACTAGTTCTGCGTTGCTGAACAGAGGAATGGGATTTGGGTATGGAATAATGGGGAGTAGATTAGAGAATATCAAGGCTACCCCTCCACCTTTTATATTCAAACAGTCATATATAAGGGCTTGGAAACCAGGAGGTAGGATATCTGAGTCAGAGATGTATGGTTTTAGCCAAGTCTTAGAGATGGCTACAATGTCAGGTAGGTTCTGGTTTATCCAGGCATGGAAGATAGTTGCTTTATTTCTTAGACTCTGGGCATTGAGAGTAACTATTTTCAGGTGTTTGAGGCTGGTGGTATTGGTAATTATTGGGGGGATGAGGTTGTTAGTAGTACTAGGTCCAGGGTTTGGGTGTATATCACCTGCTAGAAATAGGCAGATAAAGGAAGGAGGTAGTAGGAGATTTAGTTTACCTTTTGACTGTTGGGGACAATATGACAGAGGTTTAAGGAAGTTATGTTTTGTCAAGGTGCGTAAGATCTTTGGTTTAACGTAGTGGAGAAGGTTGAGCTGTACTAATGAGGAGGATATGGTATGGAAGTGAGGTATTGTGAGGGTGAGATGGGGCTGGGAGTGGTGAAGTGGGACAGAAAAGGGGGGAGAGGAGTGGAAGAATAGGAGGTAGTATTGTAAAGTGGAATTAGAATTAACAAGGTGATAGAGGGGTTAAGAAGGGTTTGTAGTAGTGCAGAATGCATAGTAAGATGGCATAAGTTTGTAAGATAGAGTAGTATGGGAGGTATAATGTAGGTAGTGTATAAGAGAGAGAATGAAGTAGGGGGTATAGAGTGGAGTATAGTTTGTAGGGGTAGTGGCCTTCAATTGATGGGTGGAGATGAGAAGAGGAGTGGTAGAGTGAGGAGATGAGTGACTGGAGTGGTGGAGGAAGGGAGGAGACTACTGGATGGAATAAATGTAGGAGTAGTGAGGGCGGGTAAGATTTGGGGGTAGGGTAGGGGAGCAGAGTGCTCCCGTAGGGAAAATGGAGCGGGTAGAGCCAAGAAGAGGAGAATCCTGTGAAAAAAACAATCAGTGGGAGAAGCTATGGACAATGGCTGGTCCTGTAGTTATGGGTAAATGTCGAGCTTGGGGTAAAATTAAGGCCCAGATAGCAAGGTTCAAAGAGAGACTAATTGGGTAACAGCAGAATTAGATCTCTAGCTCTTGCGATACAAAAAAGAAAATAGTTTTAGTTAAATACTTTATCTAGGGAGTGCTGACATCTTGTGGCAGAATGGGGTAATAGCTAGTCAATAAAGCAGAATATACCTTTAGGATACAAGGAGCTTTACAGGAGGGGAGCGGAAGATAAATGGCTGTGGAAGGCTGCAAGCACACACATGAGAGGTCAAGTTTACAGGGAGACAACTGTTATAGTCTCAGTTTCAGAGTTTGTTTAAGCTACCTACACAGCGATTTGCTGACTGATTTCCAGAAGGCAGGTAACTCTCAGTATAACAGAGAACGGGCAGTTCAGGGTGTCCTTTCGGAGATGGAAGGAGAACTTTCCTTGCAGTTTAGTAGCAGAGAGGGCAGCTAAGGAGTATGGCTGTAAAGAAAGAGAGAGAACAAAGTTAGACACTTTGAGAGGTGAGGGGAGGGTAGTTCAGGAAAGAAAGAGCGATGAGGGTATACTGCTGAGAGGAAGAGGAGGAGGGGGCAGGGATGAGAAAGAAGATAATTATGGTGAGGAAAGTAAAGAGCAGGGAAAACCAAGAATAGTAGCAGAGTGGAGGCACATTAACAATTTGGACATTCCATTTACATTATTACAAACATTGCCATGGAAAACTAAAACTTCCTCAGATTAATGCAGATTCCAGTCACTATGCAAGCACAGAAATCAGCTGTATAATGTCACTATTAGTAGCACACCGGAAAACTAACACTTCTTCAAATTAATGCAGTTACCAGTCACTATGCAAGCACAGAAATCAGCTGTATAATGTCACTATTAGTAACACTCTGGCAATATCTAGCTAAATTAATAGCATACAGTTACATAGCAGCTCAAACAATTAAGCGATAACTTTGAAATAGACCCAGCAGTTACAATACAAATGAAATAAACTATGTCATATTCTCTTAATAGCACACGGACAAGGTGTAGCATACTTTGAGTCTGCCAAATACTTTGCAGCTCTAAACAACACCAAGTAAATGTCTAGCTATACGGTAAAAATATTACATAACAGGAAGGAATAAGCACACAGATTCACGGAGCTAAGCTCTAGCCTCAAATTAAAACAAACTGTATGACTGAATTCACAGTCTCAGCTTTTATAATCCTTACATTAAAAGAGAATAGATCTGGCCATAGATTCAGAGTACACAACAACAGCTAAATAAGCCATGGATTCTCAAAGCACATGAACAACAGCTAAATAAGCCATGGATTCTCAAAGCACATGAACATAGCTGAACCTGCCATTGCACTCATGGTACAACTTGATTATGGGCAGGATCACTGTTATCTACAGCCTTGGCCATTCCTAATTAAGCATTTGTTTTGGAAAATAAAAGTAAAAAACAGAGATACAATGCCTATACAGTTTTTATTTAGCAACCTTGAAACATACCGGTGAGACGAGCAGCCAGCCGCAGGACCATTTCAGGGGTTGTGGACGCTATGGGATATTATTTAAAAATGGCACCCCTAACACCACCAACTAGAAGTAAACTTAGGGAGGAAGCTAAGGGGAGGGGTATGAGAGAACGGGAAAGTGGGACTGGACATGGGAAAGTGGGAGGAGACAGAGAGCCAAGAAGAGGAGAATCCTGCGAGAAAAACAATCAGTGAGAGAAGCTATGGAGAATGGCTGGTCCTGTAGTTATGGGATAAGTGTCAAGCTTGGGGTAAAATTAAGATCCAGATAGCAAGGTTCAAAAAGGGACTAATTGGGTAACAGCAAAATTAGATCTCTAGCTCTTGCAATACAAAAAAAAATAGTTTTAAATACTTTATCTAGGGAGTGCTGACATCTAGAGGCAGAATGGGGTAATAGCTAGTCACTAAAGCAGAATATACCTTTAGGATACAAGGAGCTTTACAGGAGGGGAGCGTGAGATAAATGGCTGCAGAAGGCTGCAAGCACACACGCGAGAGGTCAAGTGTACAGGGAGACAACTGTTATAGTCACAGTTCCAGAATTTGTTTAGGCTACCTACACAGCAGTTTGCTGATTGATTTCCAGAAGGCAGGTAGCTCTTAGTATAACAGAGAACGGGCAGTTCAGGGCATCCTTTCGGAGATGGAAGGAGAACTTTCCTTGCTGTTTAGTAGCAGAGAGAGCACCTGAGGAGTATGGACAGTGGTTTACTGACTGATTTCCAGAAGGCATGTAGCTCTCAGTATAACAGAGAATGGGCAGTTCAGGACGTCCTTTTTGAGATGAAGGAGAACTTTCCTTGCTGTTTAGTAGCAGAAAGGGCACCTGAGGAGTATGGACAGTGGTTTGCTGACTGATTTCCAGAAGGCAGGTAGCTCTCAGTATAACAGAGAACGGGCAGTTCAGGGGATCCTTTCGGAAATAGAAGGAGAACTTTCCTTGCTGTTTAGTAGCAGAGAGGGCACCTGAGGAGTATGAACAACCGTTTGCTGACTGATTTCCAGAAGGCAGGTAGGTCTCAGTATAACAGAGAATGGGCAGTTCAGGGCATCCTTTCAGAGATGGAAGGAGAACTTTACTTTCTGTTTAGTAGCAGAGAGGGCACCTGAGGAGTATGGACAGCAGTTTGCTGACTGATTTCCAGAAGGCAGGTAGCTCTCAGTATAACAGAGAACAGGCAGTTCAGGGCATCCTTTCAGAGATGGAAGGAGAACTTTCCTTGCTGTTTAGTAGGAGAGAGGCACCTGAGGAGTATGGCAGTGAGACAAGCAGCCAGCCGCAGGACCATTTCCTTTTCCGTTTTGAAAACTGCCTTGACATCTAGGAATAAAGTGCACACTATAAACCAATTTGCTCTTACTTTTCTAACATGCAGTTTTGGAGTGATTGACTGTCTGCAACAGATACTGTATCAGCTGGACAGGAAAACAAGAAAAACTGTTCAAGCTTATTAAATGATATATAAAATCAGTGTATACCAAGTTTACACATTTCTCACTTTGAAGGAGGAATGGCCCTCCTCAAAACTGATTACATGCCTAGATTTGCAGTTGTGGGCCTGTACATGTAGTTGCTGACCTCATCAGATCCAAACACTGTGAAAGTTTTAAAACATTAGGAGAGGAAGTCAAGATGACCTGTCTGCTTAGTTTAACGAAAGCATTTTGGTGTCAAACGAAAAGGGAAATCAAACCACAAGTAGATAAAAATCAGACAGCAACTGAATGTGCCAAAAACAAAAGAAAGAATATAAGGAAAATGATATGAGGAGAAAGAAATAAATGTGGAAAAGTCCTAAACATAAATATAGAGGCAAGTCCAGAGATCTCCTGTAATAACTGTATGTCAACTAAGATTTGAAGCTGGACTGGTTAAGCAGAGGTGAATTTAAACTAAAATATTAAAGTTTAATGGCTGTCCAGGATAGTGGAGTACATAGTCCCTGCGTTATAAAATACATTGAACATGTGGAAGAAATAGACAAATACAAGTTCTGTAATAAAACTGGAAACAGTCAATTTTATTGCTGGGTATGATACACCCTTATATACTGAAAGGAATAGTAATGTGTCAAGATTGTTGAACTGGGTATTGTACAAGGACTACAATATAGAAGTAGGCAAGAAGTGCTGGAAATATGAACCACAAAGAATTATAGAGAATGATGAAGTGTATATCAAGTGGGATCACCCACTACCAAAAGTTAAAAAAATAGACGTGAGAAAACCAGATATAATAGTCCATGAAAAAAAGACAAAAGTAGCATTTATCACTGAAATTGCTAAAGAGTTTGGAGTGTTTTATGTAGAGATACACAAATTCATAAAATATCAGGATTTGCAGGCAAAAATGAAAGCAATGTGGAAGAAACATAACTGAACAGTTCCAATAGCAGTAGGAGCAATGGGTCTAATCAAAAAATTACAGTTGTACTTAGATATGCTGACAGTACATGTAACCCCATATGAATTTAAGATGGAGTTAATTCTGGGCACATTGTGGGTGCTGAGGAGAACACTACTGGCTAAAATCATACGCTGGAACAATACTAATTTCATGAACTCTAATTGTACCCTGACTTAGGAATAGGTTCATTCCCATCACAGTATCACAAACCCAAAAGACTTTGAGAAATTAAACCAGGACAAACTCTGTAAATTCATAAAATATGGAGAGATGATCACTCATTGAACCCATTGGTGAAATTTTCAATGGGAAGTTCTGGATATTTATTTATTTATTTATTTAACATTTGTTGACCGGGAATGTCCGACTAGGTTCCACAGAGCCTGTTTTCAGCAGAGGCCCGGGGAGAAATGCTCCAGATGCATGTCTTTGGAATGTGGGAGGAAACCGGAGTACCCAGAGGAAACCCACGCGAACACAGGGATATAAAAATGAAAGTAATGTGAGAAAGCATTGGAAACTGGTTCAAAACAGTATCAACTTTAAGTTGCCTAAGTTCAAGGATAATGTACCCAATGCTGACATAGTTAGTAGGGTAAAGGGTGATGGAATAACCAGTTTAAAAATCTTCAACAGATTATGAGCTAGGTGCTGTTAAACCTTACTCTTAGTAGCCCCACTGTGACAAAAGAAAATAGCAGTCCACAATTTTCTAAAATTATTTAACAATACAAGAGGCTTAGAAACAAGCTGGCAACAAAATAATTGTGTGCTGCTACTGTTATGAAATAAATCCAGAATTCCCACAGAGGAAGTGCACAACAAGAATCTGAAATAAAACACAAATAAAGAAAAATGACTGCATCTGAAAAATGTGTCAAGGGTTAAAAATGCTAATTTAGCATTTTCTTTAGTAAAGTAAAAATAATCTGTGTACAGTGAATCAATAACCCAGCCATGAAACCTGAAAAATTGTAAGTACTAAGAGAATGCATACTGGAATACATACTTATGAGCACTATAAGTCTTAATGGATTATGGAATCTAATATGAGATCAATAGTGTGCAGAAGTGTGACAATTAAAATATTAAAGTTCTGTAAATTACCTTAATTTCATTTGCGCAGTAGAATGCGGTACTGATATAGAGACAATATTAATGTCACTCCATTCTTTATTTCATTTTTCTCGCAAAAATTGTGTATCCTCAGATGTGGAATATTTAATTTATTTTGTTGGAAAGTCAAATAATACTTTTTCCCCGTACCTGTACACCCTTGGAATTGTAATGTCTAAGTACTATAGGAGTGGCTCCCCATACTTCTATTTCATCTGTTAAAAAAGCCCATGAGGCTTTGTACCTTCAAATATGACACATTCACCCATCAGACAAACATCATCTTGACCTCCCTTCCCTTGCACTAACTATCTATTTTGATTTCTAAAATGGCTTTACACTAATCAGCTAGATTAGAGCTCTCCAGTGTGAAAGCAAAAAAGGAGAAGAAAACTGGGACAAATATTGCAGCTGTTTGGCAAAAAGCAGTTCAAATTTCAGTGTTGGTACAGGAAATGGCTTCCAGTAATTTAAAGGAAAAATTAATCAGATGCATTCAGTTGGTGAAAAGTAAATGATGCACTAAAGGAATATATAAAGTCACACAATATAAGGTTGTAAAAAATAGAAGAGGCTTTAACTAGTTAGTCAGCTGAATTGATAAAATGCAAAAATCAGAGGCTGAAACACAAAAAATACAGGATGAGCATAATTCTTCTCAAAAAAATCCATGTCAAGAAACTTATTAGAGTTAAAAGACAGAACACAGACAGAAAATCTGAGATTTTTTACTGCCCCAGAGAAACTGGAAGGAGCAGACTGCATTCATTTTACGAAAGTACAGATAAACAACTGGACTGGTTTTCCACAGTAGGATTTGTTAACTGAGAGGGCACATCACATGCATGCTCCAGATCTGTCCAAGAGAAATCAGCCAAGACTTATATTAGTAAAGATACAATCATACCAGCAGAATGCTTCTGACAACATTATGGCAGAAGGGAAAAGTATTAGCAATTGGTTACAGTAGAGCGTTTATGGAAAACATTATTCACCAGATTGAAGAGAACAGAGTTTATGTCAGCATTCAGGATCTTGACAGGGAGGTGTGAGATTCAAACTGTTGTATCCAGCTTTCTTCATGTTTTTTTTTCCTGGAGGATCAAATGGGTTTGCTGGATGCAGAACATGCTAAGGAGGAAATAAAAAAGTTTGGCAAGGAAGCAGGTATACAGATTGCTGCTTATTATTTTGATAATAACAAGGACCATACAGAGTCTTTTCCAGTGAAAGATGTTCTATTGGTTTCAAGTGGAAATGCGTCAGTGACAGAAAAAAGTAGCTTTCTAGAAGTATCAGGAGTATCTCAGACTTGAACCACAGTGTTGGAAGATGGAGAAGATCAGGAAGAAGACTACCAAATTGAATACAGCCTACCTGAAACTGGCTAAGGTATTTGATACAGTATTCTTCTCTGGTATAGTTTACAAACTCATTGAACTGGGTATAAACTTCTACACAACTCATTAGATTGCCTGGTTGTCTCAAGCAGAACTCACGAAGTCAGGACTGGTGCTACCACCTCTACTAAGAAATCATTCACCAGCGGGGTATCTCAGGGCTCGGTGCAGGGACCATTCCTATCTGGCATCTACTTCTCAAAGGTAAAGGCTAGTGTCAAGGGCCTTTGGCTGACTAAGTTCACAGATGACTGCGAATTGGGAGCTATCATAAATTCTCCCATGACACAAACATCTTACAAGAGGGTCTAACACAGGCAAATGACTGATGCCAATGTCACAGACTAAAATGTAATGCCAAGAAATGCATTATAGTGCCTTTTGGGAAAACTTCCATACAGGCTAATTACTCCATTAATAAGACACTACTAAGAGCTGATGTACTGGTCAGGGATCTGGGAACATATGTCAACAGTAATCTGGCCTTTGACCAACACATGACCAAGGTAGTAAGAAAATCATTCTATGTTATGGAGCATCCAGGTCCAAAGAAATCATAGTACCACTTTATTCTTCCCTTATCAAACCCATCATCGAGTATAATGCCTCATTAGGCGTGTACCTGACCAAACATATGCAACAGCTGGAATGCCCAAAGAAAGTCCCTTACCAGGAAAATCTAGGATATAAACACATTGTCCTATATGGATCACCTTAAAGCCCTATCTTTGTACTCTATCTCCTACAGGTTACTGAATGGCAATCTATGCCTGGCATACAAGGCATCCTCAAATCTGGCTCTGATGGATCTTTTGCACACCTGCAAAATGATCTGCATCAGAATCACTAGATCCAAGGATTTAGATTTTTCTTTTGACATAAATAAAACACGTCTGCAAGACAGTTATGCATTTCAAAGGAACACATGCTCTGGAACAGGCTCCTCATCCATATGAAGCAGAGTCCATCCCTAACCCTATTTAAGTGTAACCTTGACCAAAAGATGAGAAATCAGAAATTCATCCAGTTCTGGCCCCCATGTCTCTGATAGAGGCAGACAGTAATGCCCAGACTAACACAGTCCCCCACATAACTTCAAGAAACTTCCTAATATACTCTGTTCTAATAAATACCCATGATAGATAGGGACACAATTGGGGTTGGATTGCATGGTTAGGCTTACAAAGGCCCTGACAGTCATTAGCCAAGTATATAACTATAAAACTATGAACATATAAAGCATCAATCCCATTAAAAGAGATAGCTGCCCACAGGGCATCAAAGGCCAGCTCACCAGTCTACAGGACATCAAAGGCATATGAAAGGAGTACTTACAGTAACTTCTGAATGAAGAAAAGCTCATAGAAGCTGTATTGCCTCAGACACAGCCTATGATGAAAGAGGAAGGATAGCCCACCATAGAAAAAGTAAAAAAAAAAAAAAAAAAAAAGGAAAATGAAGTCAGAGGACAGCAGCAGGCTTAGATGAGGTCATGACATATATCATCAAGATGTTGGCTGAGTTATCGGAGAAAGGGCTCCAGAAGGTATCCATAGCAGTATGGAGAGAAAGGCGTATTCTAGGTGACTGGTGAGTAACCATTTTAGTGGCAGTGTACAGGAACAAAGGAGACGGTCACAACTGTGGGAAGTATAGAGATATTAAACTTCTGTCACACTGCATGAAAGTGCCTAGAGATGGTAATTAATAAACAGATTTGCAGAGTAGTAGAATGTAAGACTGGAGATGAGCAGTTTGGATTCAGGTCAGGATGCAGCACAACTGATCCAGTGTTTGCAAGGAAACAGATAGTTGAGAAGAAACTAGAGGTAAGGAAGGTGTCCAACTGGGCATTCCTAGACTTGGAGAAAACAAGTCTAGAACTAGTGTAGGCTATGTCTAAGGATCCAGTGACACTGAAAACCAAAGTAGCTGAAAACTGAGGTAGAAAGGAAAATAGTGGGACAGGAAAGCAGTTTCAAGTATGTGAGATGGCTGGTTGAAGAGAAAGGATGTCTGCATAAGAAAGTCAGAGCTATTATCAGAGGGGCTACAGCCTGTCAAACAAGCTGAAAAGGAAGGTTAAAAAAGAGGGGAAAGACTAGTACTGCTGTATGGTACAGAAATATGGGCAGTGAGGCAGAACAATTGAGGAAACTAGAGGTGATGTAGATGAAGTACCTGGGATGGATGCTAGAATGGACACTGTGGGACAGATAATGAAATGAGGGCATCCAAACAGAAGCCAAAGTATCTCCAGTTGGGGAAAGGTAATAGAATGGGAAGAGGTCAAGAAGACATTTGGATTGCAGGCTAGTGAATACCTTCTCTATCAGGGATTTATATCAGAGTATACAAAAAGAGAAAGCGATGGGGGAATTCTAAATGAAAGACCTGGGTTTTTAATTGAATCTAGAATAGAAGCTACTTTTAAAAAGGGATACTTATAGGGCATATAAAATATTGTAGGATAACTAGAGGAATCAATCGGAAAAGAGTGGAAAGAGAGATTAGATAAGCAATTCAGAAAAAATCATTGGGAGGACATATGTATGACTTCCAAATATGCAACAAAATCTAGAGGATTTAGGATTTTTGCTTGAAGTGCTTGCATAGATACTTTTATACCTCAAGCAGACTCCAAAGAATTTTTCTTCAGGGTGATGGCAAATGTTGGAGTTGTAATGGGGATGAAAGAGGTAAATATGAGCATATGTTCTTGGAGTGAAATGAGTTGGCAGACTTTAAAAATTCCCTACATAGTACTCCGTCAGGAATACTGGGTGTGAGCAAACAATTGTAACTAAGGAAGTTATTTTTTGAGCTGGGATGCAGGATCTGAATTGCCTAGACATAGTAACGCCTTATTAAGTTTACTTCTGGTGGCTGCCAAAGAAGCAATTACTAGAAAACAGAAATCAAAGTCTAAACCAACTATAGTTGAAGTAGTGAATATTGTAACAGAGACAAAAGAACAGGAAGTGGGATCTTTAAAAAAGGTAGGAGTAAATTACAAAGAAAAAATGGAAATTGTGGGAACAATACATGTAAAGAAATGCTTTGGAGGACAAATGAGGTTTAAGAGAAGGCAGGAATTAAACAATTTTTGTAATGCTGCTTTGATTATATGGTATAGAACAATATATGTGATGTATAACATTTGTAAATGTGAACTTGTTAATATGGTTTGATTACATTTATATAAATCTAAGTTTGCCTGTGTCACAAGTAATAGTTAAATAAAATTGTTTCAAAGAACAATATCTCCAGTTGTAGAGAACATCAATGAGAGAAGATTATAGTGGTTTGGGTAAATGTGCAGGAAAGAAGAACACAATCTGGTAAAAAAAAGATTTGGGAAGAACAGAAATAAGGTAAGATGAAACAAAGATATTCAGCAAACAGATGGAAAGATTGCATGAAAGAAGAACTGGAACAGCCAGGCATGACCAACAAAGAACCAGGAGAATAACATTTAATTAAGAATGATGACAGTTGATGCAACACCCTGACCCCTTGTATAAAATGGGGGAAAAGTGGGGTTGATATTGATGATTATCCTTTTGTTGACAAGGTTAGTCCCACCAGTCTAATAGCTTCTTTTCAAGGGAGACTTGAGGTGGTATTTATACTACATGTGAAATGTGGCTTTGTAAGAAGAAGCAGCAGAGAAAGACTGACATTTTGTTGATTGTGTTAAACTCTTAGGTAAACTGTATAAAATTATTTTTGATCTTACTAGTATTTGTATAAAAATTACATGATGTGAGTTGTATGTTATCTTGAAAATCAGTTTTGTATATGGTTCAGTCACGGGTAGTTTAAATGTGAGATAGACGAGTTTTATCAGTGATTGCAGTATATGTTAAGGATATTAACGCAAGAAAGTACTTTCTCTTAGTTGTAATGTAACCAGGCTTTATACTGTAACAAGTTTAGGAGCTCTGGACAGAAGGAAGTTAAGATTAATCTAATACTGTGACTTCGGTCTGCAGAGATGGGGGATATAAAAGTATACTGATCGCATTATATGTAGAATTATGATAATTTCCCTATTAGAGGTCGATATCTAAATTAATTACCTTAGTTTAAGCTATAGGCAAGTTTTTTTTTTTAACAAATAGGTTTGAGAATAAGATAAAATTATAAAAGCCATGGAAATAATAATTCTTTCTTGTATTTGCAAAGTCATTATCTGTTGTTTCCATTAGCAAACACTATCAGAGGTAAATCAAGAAGTCTACAGGTGTGAGCAATTAATCTTGAAGGTCTAAACAGTGTTCTGAGTAAAATTTATAAACATTCTTTCATACATCTGCAAAACTCACTAGGTTTTTTTTCATTATCAACTGCTTTTACTTGGAGATGAGAAGTTTGCAGATGCAAGGAATTAATCGTGTGAGGTCTAAACACTGCTGAGTGAATTGTGCAAAGTACAGTGTAATTAACATTTAAAGGTACGTTGGCAAGCAAGTCAATGAAATAGTCACTCATTCACTAAATTTGAGACTGTGGAAAGTAAATAAGTTATACAAGTTGCTGCCTCACTGCAGCTTAGTACATTAATGCATGCAATATAACATTGCACAATTTAGTTAATTTATTTTAAAGGTAGACAGTGCACTTTTTTCTTTTTTTTTCCAATGCACTTTTTCTTAATGTTAAAACTTAATGATCTGATGTTGTCAATCTTCATTAATTCTTGACAGCTGGGAACAGTTCTAATCCTCAGAACCATCTTGGCCATCAGATCTCGATTGCTGCTCTGTCAGCAAGACGCGTCAGCCATTACTCTAATCTGCAAAAAAGAGTTATCCAAGAAGTCCCACCATGTTCTTTTTAGTGCCAAAAAAGACAGGGGACTGGAGGCCGATATTGGACCTCAGCCTTCTGAACAGCTTTGTTCAGCAGACAAAATTCCAGATGGTCACAGTTCAGTCTATTCTCCTCTTTATAAGAAAAATGATTGGATGTGCTCTATAGACATTCAAGACATGCATTACCATATAAAATGAACAAATGCTCAAGAAGGTTTCTCCACTTTTGGCTAGGGACCAGTCATTACCAGTTCAGAGGGGTGCCCTTTGGCCTCACCACAGCCCCCAGAGTGTTCACTAAATGTATGGCGGCTGTCACGGTTCATATGAGATTACATGGATTCTGGGTGTTTCCTTATCTGGACATCTGGATCCTCACCGCCCCTACCAGGCATCTACTGCTTCAAACCATAGACTTCATCATGCATTTGTTCAGTGCCCTGGGCATAACAGTCAACTATGAAAAGTCTCAGCTGTCCCTCACTCAGGACTTAGAATTTATAGGAGCCCATCTCAACACAGTTTCATGCATAGCTTCTCTACCTTTTCACAGGCTCCAAAAGAAAAGGTCTCAAGTTCAGCCCATTTTAATGAAAAACAAAGTGCCTGCACTTCTTGTTCTCCAAGTCCTAGGATCCATGGCAGCAGCCATCATCTTGGTTCCTTTGGCAAGATTTCACATGAGGATACTTCAATGGCTTCTGGCCTCCCAACGGTCCATTCGTTCTCAACCGATGAATCACCAGATCCTAGTAACAGGAAGTTGCAAAAAGGATCTATCCTGGTGGATGCAGTCAGAGGAAATTCTAATGGTCCATCCCTTTGTCCCCCCCTCAGCCCAAGGCCATAATGACCACGAACACCTCCCAGATGGGGTGGGGGTCATTATCTGGGAGGAACAGTTCAAGGCAAGTGGTCTCCACAAGAGGCCAACTTGCACATCAGTGTCCTGTAAATGAGAGGGGTGCTCCTAGCATTGCAATTGTTTCAAGTCTGCTCTTTCTCTGGGTACAGTTGCAATCCAATCAGACAACATGTCAGTAGTTTGGTACATCAACAAACAGGGAGGAACCAAATCCTAACCCCTCTGCTGGGAACCTCTCAGAGTTTGGCAAAGGGTGATATCCTCTAACCACTTTCTTGTGGCAACACATATCCCAACGAACGCCAACGTGATAGTGGACGAGTTAAGCAGACACATTCTACTGCCTCAGGAGTGGTCTCTTAATCCCAAAGTGGTGAAAGACTGGGCCCAGCCTTGCTGCAACCTCTTGCCTCCCCAGTGAACAAGTGCAGCAGCTAAATTGCCCTAATCCCTCCTCAGGGGGAGTCCCCAAGAGATGCTCTCCTTCTCGATTGCCCTCGGGTTTCCTTTATGCCTTTCCTCCTTTTCCTCTCATTCCCCTTTTCCTGAAGAAAGCTTAAAGGTTGCAAGGTAAAGTGATCCCCATTGCCCCCTCTGGCCCAGGCAAGTTTGGTTCCCCATTCTATGGCCTAACCTGATTTACTGCCCGTGGAATCTGGACTCAATTCCAGAACTGTTGTCTCACCCGCAAGAGTTGGTGTTTCCCGATCTATACACTGTCACACTCACAGCTTGTTTCCTCCAATTCGGTTAGTGGCCAGGCAGAATAATATTACTTCTCCTATCCAAAAAATTATTTTGGCTTCCCATAGACCTTCCACCAGGAAACTCTATTCCAGTAAATGGAAAAGATTTTCTGTTTGGGTCTCTGAAAACAATTTAGACCCCTTCTTGACTCCAGTTGAAAAGGTTTTGGAATTCCTAGCTGCCCTTTTCAATCAAGGAGCTTCTGCCTCCACCAATAGAGCTCATGTAGCAGCCATTTCTAATTTTTGCAATGGATATGATGACCATTCTTTAATTTCCCATCATCTATGCAAAGTCTTTCTCAAAGGAGGTTTACATATCAAACCTCTTAGCTCTCTGGGAACGTCCCTTAGTTTTGCAATCCTTAGTACTACCTCCCTTTGAACCAGCAGCCACTTGCCATCTCAAATTCCTTTCCTGGAAAACTCTTTTTCTAGTGACCATCACTTCTGCCAGAAGAGTCTTGGAAATTAAGGCACTATATGTGAAACCACCGTACATCATTTTTCATAAAGACAGGATGTCTTTGAGGACTAACCCTTCCTTTCTTCCTAAGGTGGTCTCTGAATCAAACATTAATCAGTCTATTGAATTACCAGTTTTCTTTCTCAATTTCTCCAACAAGGGTGAATATTGTTTGCACTTATTGGATGTTCATGGGTAACTAAGGATGTGAAGTTGTTCTATTTCTCTGTTCATTCTTACTCGGCTCCAACTTGGCCAAATGCAAAAGCTTGAGGTCTTCAAATAGCTCAAGGCCAACTCCTTATTCCATGATGCACCTTGTGCTGACCTCAGATCTCGTTTGTCACTGCAAGTAAATCAGGCATTCACCAGTTCTGGCCAGTAAAAAAAAAAAAAAAAAAACAGTTCTTATTCATTTTGTTGGAAAGTTTCCTTGAGATTTCATCAGTAGATAAGTGTATCTTCAAAGTTTCTTTCTCTAGAGTATTTCAGGCTTTTTTTTAGTGTGCTCTTAGCAGTTTTTTGTAGTTTATCATCGTGGCCACATTTTTAGGCCTTAGTTATCTCCCTAACCCATTTAATTTAGAGGGATAGTACTTGTTTGTTGTTTGATAAAACTGTGGCCGTTTTGTTGTTTAGGGCTTATTATATTGCCTTTCTACCAGTATTTTCATTGCTAGTGTTAGCTTTAGTCTAGTTAAACTAATTTAGATGTTTTTGCTGTATGTTTATTGGGAAACAGCCCATTTATATTAGAGGGCTAGTAGTAATTCCTATTGTTTGACAAGCCTACATATTTTTCCTCTAGGCTTCCCTTTTCTTTCATTAGCTGTTGGAGTTAGTTGTTTGATATGTCTCAACAGGAGAATGAAAAATCCAAATCCGGATTTAAAAAATGTCCCAAGTGTGGACAAAAAATGTCCATCACTGATGGACTTACTGATTACGTATACTGTCTAGGTGAGGTACACCTACAGGAAGACTGTTCTATATGCCAGTCTTTTAGTTCCAGAGTGTTGCATGAATGAAAGAGAAAATTAATTGATAGAGGTTTATTGAAATCTTAATTTCAGGAGTCACTGGATAAAGACAACCATGGCAGACATTCAAAAACTTCTTTGGGTTCATTGGAACTTAGGAAAAGTCCGTCAACCAGCAAATCAAGGTCAGAGAAGTCTTCAACATTGGCTCTACTGTCATCAGAGCTGACTTTTGCTATGGTTAGGAGCCAGTCCCGGTACTGGAGCCAGTGTCTACTACCTTGAAGTCTCCAATATTACAGTCGTTGACTTTATCTAGTCATTCTTCTTGGTCCTCAAGCAGGCTTTCAGATATGGACATGGATTGTGTGGTGCAGAGGCTTCTGGAGACACCAATGCTTGCCAAACTTTTATTGGGGCCAATCCCTGGGACTTCAGAACCGACAAAATCCCTCTGACCTTCTTCTGTTCCTCCTCTGATCTGTCTTGAAGTTTTGGAGCCAGAGTGCTCAGAGCTGATGATTGTGGAGCCTTCAGGTCCAACACCTGCTTCAGGCTTGTCAGTCCCAACTACACTGACATCTTCGGTGCTGACCAAAGGGTCTAGGGGCCAACGCTTGCCAGTCGGGTCTGGGGAGGATAGTTGGACAGATTTTTTGGTTCTGACTTTGCCTCTTGGAGACTTGGCTCGGGTGAGTTTAGCTTCTACCTCAGGCATGGAGCCCTCTGTTCTGGCGCTGAGAGAGTCTTCCATATCTTCGGATCTGGAGGTCTCTTTGTGTTGTGACTGAGGTCCCTTTGATGCTATGAGGAGGGTGTTGTCCATGCTGACAACCACACCATCAGAACCAGAAGCTCCTTCCCCCAAAGCTCCGGTGTCTACCTCTACATCACACATCCCTCTAAAGTGTAGAGAGTTCAGGAAGCCCCATTGGGTGAGCCCCTGCTCTTTCAAGGCCTCTCTAGAAGCTCCTACTGAAGAGGTTCCTAGGAAGAGACTTTGCAAGAGGAAGCATCTGGACTCCCCAGAGGAATCCGTCACTTCGGACACTGACTTAGATGAGTCAGAAGGGTCCCCACGGTCCCCCTCAGAGGATATCTCCTTCGCAGATATCCTGGAAATTCTTAAGCAGAGGGGTGGCTGGAAGTCCATTATCCCTACTGATGATGAGTCAGTCCTCCTGAAGGCTTTTGGGTCTCAGCCCTCCACCACTTGGGTGTCTCCACCTTTTGATGAGCTGATTGAGCTAATCTCTCAAAGGGCATGGAAGTCCCTGGATACCATGTAGCCTGTTCCTAGGAGGCCTAATAAAGTTAACTTTCCTCCAGGACAAGAACTTCCTGGCCAAAGGAGTGCCCATTGATGCTATGGTGGTGGTGGCAGCCACCAAGAAAGAACTGTCAGAAACTTCTACGTCTGTCCATCCTCCTAATAAGGATTCTAGGATCATGGACAGATATGGTAGGCGCATGTTTAGTTCAGTGACTTTTGCTCTTCGATCACTGAACTATCTAATGCACTTTACTAGGTTGCAAAGAGATCTCCTGAAAGAACTAAGAGATACCCTACAGGGTTCAGTAGCTGCGGGGGTCTGAGAGAAGGTAACTTCCCAGCTTACTACCCTTAATTCTCTTGTAAACTCTTCCATGCGTCTGTCTCGTATGCTGCTGATGGAATGAGTAGGGCAGCAGGTACAGGAATTGCTCTTAGGAGACATTCCTGGATGTGTTTATATTCCTTTGTGGAGCCCTTTAAGTCATCCTTTATTAACACCCCTTTCGATGGCTCATCCCTTTTTGGACCCAAAGTGAAGAAAATGCTTACCAGGAGTGAGCAGGATGGAAAGACTCTGTCTGCCGTTGGAGTCTGTTTTTCCACCCCTACCAGACTTTACCCCAAAGGTCAGAAGGGAAGGAAGATGTGGTTCCATAATACTCAAGGAGCTTTCTAGGACACTCGTGGTGAACCCCCTCTAGAAGCAGAGGAGGGGGTAATAATGGAAGACACCACCCAAGCGGCAGAGGGGGTCGGCAGAATCAGGGTGACAGAGACCAGTTCTTTGGGAAGCCTTATCAGCACTCTTGAGAGGAGGCCTGCCTGTCCATCTCTGGAGGCAGTCGGGGGATGCTTTTCTTTGTACCCAGATGCCTGGTCAAAAACAACACAAGACAGCTGGGTATAAAGCATCATATCCAGAGGATACTCAATTCCCTTTTGCCACTCACCCCCCCCATAAGAAAAATCCCAGACGTTCCACCCAGTCACAGGGAACAAACAGCCACAGAGATTCAAATGTTACTGGAAAAAAAGAGTCATCCAACTAGTCCCAGATGACCAGAGAGGATCCGGAACTTACTCAAGGTTCTTTTTAGTTCCAAAGAACACAGGGGACTGGAGGTCCATTTTGGATCTCAGCAGACTAAACAAGTCGGTAAAAAAGACAAAATTCCGGATGGTCATACTACAGTCAATACTACCCTTTTCAGGGAAAGACAACTGTATGTGCTTGGTAGATCTCCAGGATGTATACTACCACATAAAAATGGACAGGCCATCCATCCACAGATCATCTGCGCTTATGGCTAGGAGCCAGTCATTATCAGTTTTGCTCTCTGCCTTTTGGTCTCACTACAGCCCCCAGAGTGCTCACCTAATGCATGGCAGTAATCACAGAGATGTTTGGGATTCCAGGTGTTTCCATACCTAGATGACTGGCTCCTCACTGCCACCACCAGGCATCAACTCATACAAGAAAGGGACACAACTTTGAACCTCTGCAGTCGGTTGGGGATTACCATAAATTCAACAAAATCTGCCTTGTCACCATCGCAACATGCCATTTTTATAGGAGCATAGCTAAATACCATTACCATGCCCTTAAACCATCCACCAGAAAGAGTTTGTGTTCTACAAAAACAGGTCCTGGACCTGCTCCCAAGAGAAAAGGCCCTGGTTTCAATAGTACTCAAATTGTTAGGGAGAATGGCAGCAGTGATCATTGCGATTCCTTTTGGTTGGATGCATATGCATGTACTGCAATGGCTCCTGTTCACACAATGATCTTTTAAAGAACTTCCAATGTCACATAAAATCTTGATAACAAATTCATGCAAGAAGGACCTTCACTGGTTACTGACATCTCACCAAGTAACTCTATGTCACCCTTTTATTCTACCCACTCCTATAGCCATGGTGACCATGGATGCCTCCCTGATAGGGTGGGGGGGCATGATCAGGGAAGAACAGCCCAAGGCACATGGAGGAAACATGAGGCTCATCTGCATATCAGTGTCCTGGAGATGAGAGTGATACTTCTAGCTTTGCAGTCCTTTCAAGACTCTCTCCCTCTGGGAACTATTGCAATTCAGACAGACAATATGTCAGTGGTCTGGTGCATAAACAAACAAGGAGGAACCAGATCTTATCCCCTATGTCAAGAGGCCCTGAGAGTATGGCAATGGGCAACTTCCACCCAGTGCTTTCTGATAGCAATGCACATCCCGGGGAGATCCAATGTGATAGCAGACAAATTGAGCAGGGCAATTCTATTGCCTCATGAGTGGTCCCTAAAGGAAGAAGTAGCAGAAAGGATTTTCCACAGATGGGGCCAGCTTTGCTGCGATCTCTTTGCAACTCCAACAAATATGAAGTGCAGCAGCTACTTTGCCCTAATCCCCCCTCCAGGGGATGCCCCAAGGGATGCACTTGTACACAATTGAACCCTGGGTCTCCTTTATGCCTTCCCTCCTTTCCCTCTGATACCAAAGTTTTACAGAAAGCCAAGGCTCTGGAAATGACCATCATTTTAATAGCCCCTTACTGGCCTCATCAAATCTGGTTCCCCTTCCTCCAGCCTCATCTATTGGGAGAACCTTGGATTCTGGACCCAGTGCCAGATCTTCTGACTCATTCATTAGGGGCTCTCCATCCTTCTCTTCAGTCCTTCAAACTGACATCTTGGCTGCTCCAATTCCAAACACAGCCAGGATTCACAACCTCTCAGCTGCAGCTCAGCATATTTTAACATCCTCTCATAAATTGTCTACCGGACTTTATATCTTAGTAAATGGAAAAGGTTTTCTATATGGGCATTTCAGAATAATATGGACCCATACCTGGCTTCAATTTCATCCATTCTGGAGTATTTGATTAAATTTTCAATGAAGGGGCAGTGGCAGCAACCATTAGAGTTCAATTGGCAGCAATTCTAACTTTCATCTTAGTGACCAGGGGTCTAATATCATGTCACACAGACTCTCTAAAGCCTTTCTCAAGGGTGCTGTTCATTTGAGACCACCCATCAAAGCTCCAGCTATGCCATGGAATCTAAATTTTGTTCTTTTCTGAATAATCCTACCCCTTTCAAACCAGCCTCATCTTGTGACTTGAAATATCTATCATGGAAAACCATATTTTTAATAGCTATTACTTCTGCTCGGAGGGTTTCAGAGTTAAAGGCCTTGTCCATTAAACCCCCTTATTTGATTTTTCATAATGACAGAGTCTCACTCAGAATGGATCCATCATTTTTACCTAAAGTTTGCTCAGAGACAAATCGCAACCAAGCTATTGACGTGCCCGTATTTTTCCCTAAATATACTAATAAGATGGAACATATGCTGCACAAGCTTGATGTTCACAGACAACTTCAATTCTATTTAGACAGGACCAAACATTTCAGGAAAACAGAACAGCTCTTTGTCTCCTTTTCAGATTCTAAAAAAGGTGCTCCAGTGGCAAAACCCACTTTATCAAAATGGTTATCAGACTGTATTTCCTTCACTTACAGTTCAGTGAATACACCACTACAACAGAAGATAAAGGCCCACTCTACTAGCTGTATCTACTTCATCAACCTTTACTGCCAAATTACCATTAGATACTATTTGTGCAGTAGCTACTTGGTCAAGGCCTCATACCTTCATCAGTCATTACAGAGTAGACAAGGCCTCCAGGGCAGGGGTTCCTTTGGTTCCACTGTCCTGAAGAAGATTCTCCCATGAGCCACCCAAAAAAGATGGTGCTTGGAACGCTACCTATCAGTATGAATGAACAGCGAAATAGAATAACTTCACATAAAGAAGTTATGTACTCAACATAACATTCCATGTGAGTTGTTCATCTTACCTTCATTCTTACGTCCCACCATCCAACCCTCATCCAGGCTTCTTGAGGACTAAGAATTCAATTATGTCATGGTTTTATTGTCACTTATCCAGTTTCTAATCTTAGCATGTTAATAGTGGTATGTGGTCTATTGGCAGCAAACAAGATCTGAGGGAAACACAAGGTGCATTATGGGATAGGGAGTTGGCCTCGAGCTGGTTGAAGACCTCGAGCTTTTGCAGTTAGCCGAGTTGGAGCCAAGGATCGGCTCCAAACCCATCAGTAAGAATGAAGGCGAGATGAACAACTCACATGGAACATTATGGTGAGTACATAACTTCTTTTTTTACCTTGACAGGGTTAAAGAGTGAAGGACAGCAGACCAATTGTTTATTTCCTTTTCGGGACCAAAACTAGGAAAAGCTGTATCAAAAGTGACCTTATCTAGATGGTTGAGAGATTGTGTTACTTTCATTTATGAACAGAATAATTGAAAATTATCTGCACCTGTAAGAGCACATTCAACCAGGTCCATCATTAGCTGTTTTTCATTCAAAAGGTTCTCTAGACAAAATATGTGCAGCTGCAACTGGGGCTACGCCTCATACCTTTATCACTTATTACAAATTGGATATGGTCTCCAGGGGAAGAGCATCCTTTGGCTATATGGTTCTCAGGAATATCTTTCCATAAGGCCACCCAGGGAATAAAGTAGCTAGGGACTCTGCCCCAACTGTCAAGAATTAACAAAGATTGACAACATCAGATAAAGAAGTTATGTACTCACCATAACGTTCCATTTGTGTTGTTGATCTTCGTTCATTCTTAACATCCCACCCACCTTCCCTCTCCTGTAGATTTCCTTGAGGAATGAACACTTGTCCTGTGTTTCCATGAGGGTTTTAGCTTGGATATTGGTTATTCTTATAATTCCTGTCTACATTCTTGCTATAGTTTACAAACTCGATCTGAGGTAATGGAGAGAAGGGCATTGTGGGTAGAGCCTTAGCTCAAGAGCTTTTTGGCTGGCATGAGCTGTATAATGGCCGAGCCAATTCCAAGGATTGAAACCATGTTTTCAACTATCAAGAATGAATGAAAATCGACAACACAGATGGAACATTATGGTGAGTACATAACTTCTTTTGTATAGAAAGCATCCAAGCTGTTTTTCACATCTGGGAAGGAATAGAAATAAGAAAAGAACCAGTAGCAAGAACATAGGTTCTAATCTATATTTGCATGGGTGACCTTAATTTTAGATTAGGTAATGCCTGTAGGTGCAAACAAACAATGGGACTACTCCTTTCTGGAGGGGTAAACTTTATTTTTTAAACATACAAATAGTTTTGTGTGTGTTCAAGGGGATGGGGATCTAAAAATATGTTTAGATTGTTGTTTGAGTATTTTCGTTGAAGCAGAAAGTCTTGAAGAATGTGACATAGGTTAAAATAGAGGTGACAAGGAGCATGTACATAAGAGATCATACTGACAAGCATTATTGTGTACATGTAAGCCAAACAATGCAAATATACATTCAAAATAAGTATCATATATAGTAGGCGAGTGTAATAACTTTCTATTATACTCTATCCATAGATCTTGGAAAGTAAATGGTCTTACAGGTATAGACAAAAAGCAAGGAATACTGAATTATATTTAAACAATTGTAAGTTGCAAACAGCAATGTTGCTGACTTCACATTTGGACAGAAAACAGTATGTAAATTTGGCAAAGAATGGATTTCAGGGTGGACATTCAGCAGAATACCAGAGACTAGAAGGGAGGTTGGCATAATGGCTAAGGTGTTTACCTTACAGACACAAAGTGCTGGGTATGATTTTCAAATGGGGTAATTGACTAGGCTTAAAATGTCCCACAAGGGCAGTTAGCCTAGTACTCCTCTATGAACCTATGAACTAAGGAAAATTATAGTAATAATAATAATAATTGCAATATATGCTTCAATAATCAAATAAAAGTAAAAAAACAGACAATAATGGCAGATTTGTGATAATAAGGGGTTATTGCCAGAATGACTACTCTGGGCATGTGTGTATATATATATATATATATATATATATATATATATATATATATATATATATATATATATATATATGGGTCTACTTCATTTCACCTAACTTCCAATTCACTGACTTTCATTTCACTGACCCCATTTCACTGAAATTTCATTTGACTGACACTTCATTTCACTGACAGTTCATTTGACTGACAAGTATTATTAGCAAGAAAATGGAATATGCCCCCTTCCCCACTGTAGTGCGACCCTGGAGTTAGAATATATAGTTGGGGGGCACAGCCCCCCCCCCACATCGGGGGGGGGCACAGCCCCCCACTTCATTTCATATGATATTGTTAAGTTTTGATATAATATTGCTTAGTAAAAGAAAAGTAAGTGGGGGGCTGTGCCCCCCACACACCCCCAACTGTATATTCTAACTCCAGGGTCGCACTACAGTGGGGAAGGGGGCATATTCCATTTTCTTGCTAATAATACTTCTCAGTCAAATGAACTGTCAGTGAAATGAAGTGTCAGTGAAATGAAATTTCAATCATTTGGTCTCAGTCAAATGGGAGTCAGTGAATTGAAAGTTAGGTGAAATGAAGTAGACCCATAGATATATATATATATATATATATATATATATATATATATATATATAAAATACCTAAAACTGCTGTTATGAAGCTTGGAGAAATAATATGTTTTTCAGCAGGGGATATTATTTATGGGTGGGACTAAAACCTGACTTGCAATAGTGAGAATGTATCTGGGACATAAAAGGGAAATATAACAAAAGAGGTTAGATTTCTGAAGAAATATATAAGAATATTTGATGTGGAAGATATCTTTTCAGTAGTAGGGACTTTGACAGAATTTATATCTTATTCTGTACTGGGCTAGACCGGGTAGAAATTGTATTTCACAGGAGCATGCATATTTAATTGAAAGATGTGACACACATCCAATAACTATTTCAGATGGTTCACCTATAAAAACTAAGATAAAGATGTAGTCTAATGAAGTAAAACGAGAAAATGGCATTTTCCTACTCGCAAGAGAGGAATTTAATGACTGGGTAGTAGAAATTGAATGAGAGTTATTAGGGTAGACAGAATTTTCTTCAAAACGGTTGACTAGTGATTGGGATAAAATGAAACGGAGTTTTAAAACATGGTAGAAGTAGAAGAGAACAAGATATGGGAAAAAGTAATTGGAATTATTTAGAAGGGTTGACAAAAGTTAAAGTATTGCAGAATAAGGGAATCTCATAGAACATGAAAAGTGATAAAGGAAAAATAAAAGATTATTTGGATAATATGCATGACTTTAGAAAGGTTGCTGTTAAGCACCTATTTACTTATTTTTCTTTACAACAGCTCCATAGCACAAAAAACTTTTAGCACAATGATTTCAGCAACAGAAAATAGAAAGGGTTGTCACCAAACTTAGGAAGCCTATAACAAGAAAAATATCCAGAGATTCGAGAAAGTTATTTGAGATATTTCAGAAATTTTATGGAAATTTGTATAAAACAGAATAATATGGAAATCAAGTCATAACACAAATGAAAGTATTTATGGATGATTTAATTATGCCAAGATTGGAGGAAGATGAGGCTAAACATTTAATAGCTAAAATAGAAAAAAGAGATTAAAAATAGTTATATATAATCAATCAACAGGGAAGTCTCCAGGAACAGATGATATTCTGTGAAAGTCTGGAAATTAGAAGGGAAGAAAGTCATACATATCTGTCAGATTTTGTTTAACAATGTTTTATAAGGGGGAGTACCAACATCTTGAAAGAAAGCTGTGGTCCCTGAATTACTCAAAGAGAAAAATGCCCATTCAGACCCTGCTTCATATAGACTATTTTCAATTTTAAACAATGATTATAAAGTGTTGATGTCTATACTAGCAAAGAAAATAGCAAAATCATTGCTAAAATATGGATCATTGTGCTTTTGTGGTGGGGAGGCAAACATTTCCCAACATTAATAGAACAATGATGATCCAGAGAGAGGCAGAATGCAATAAATTACTGCTGCTTTCAGTGTCTCTCAGTGTAGAGAAAGCATTTGCTAGAGTCAGCTGAGATTTAATGAGTAGGGCAGAGGGTTCCTCTCTGATAAGCATTGTTTAAACAGAGGATACAGGCAGGGATGCCCTCTTTCTCCCTTGTTATTTGCTTTATATTTACAGCCACTGGCAAGGAAAACAAAGGAGTCACAAGAGGATTTAGCTGGTATGATAATCAAGAAAAACTAGTGTTATTCACAAGTGATATTATTTTGTACTTGATAAATCCAGAAAAGGACATTTTAATGTTGTGGAACATTTTAGACAGTTTCAATCTTTTTAAGATATAAAATAACGGCTGTAGCTGTAAACTATGTACCCATTCATGAAAATGGTTCAACAATACCTATATTTATTTATTTATTTATATTTGTTAACTGGGTAGAGTCCGACTGGGCCAAGAAGCCTGTTTTCAATGGAGACCCAGGGAGCAAAAAACTCCACATTCAAAATAGAATTGTAAAGATTATACAAAAATCAAGAAAAATTATGGAATCATAAAAATAATAAAACAATACATACATATAATAATAATACACTCCATTCAAAGATTTTAAACAAGTAAAAACCAGAAGTCCAGAGATAAAGAAATTAGGTTGAGAGCAACAATTGCAAATAATAAAACTAAAGAAAAACAAAAAGAGAAATTAATTAAGAGAGAAGCAACAGAGTAGATGTTAGATGTAGGATATATTAAAAATGTACAATGTACTGAAATTTAAGAACATGGGCAAGAGCCAGAGGAAAAAAAACAGTTGCTTAGAGAGGTAAAAAAATAAAGTAAAAAGGGTGAAATGATCAACCAGGGGAGCAGGAGGAGCAAATCTACCTGTATTTGAGATATTCTCTAGTAACGGTTTTAAAATAAAAATAGCTGGGAGTGTTTTGAATATGATGAGGGAGAGCATTACAGGCCTTAGCTATTTTATTACAGTAGAGACAATCATCATGGTAGTTATGAGACTGGGTTAATTTTATCATCAGTCTGTTGGAAGATCTAAGGGGCCTAGTATTGAGTTGAGGTTCAACTAAGAAAGAAAGAGAGGGGCATTGGTTTAGTGTTAACAGGTTAGGAAACTCAAGCCAATTCAGTTGTTGAAGGGCAGAGCAGTGATGAGATTTATGGGGATGATTGCAGGCAAATTTTGCAATTTTATTATAACAGGACAATAGGTTGTTTAGTTCAGTTTTGCCGAGGTTAGTAAATATGTGAGAGCAGTGGAGTAAGGTAGACAGAAGTTGTGACCTGGCAGTAGCTAGTCTAGCTTCATTTGTGTGGAAGAGTTTTGCATGATAGAGAGATCCAAGTTTGGCATGAACTTTTTAATTGACAGGGAAATGTGAACATTAAATTTTCAGCCTGTCATCTATAGTAACACCAAGGCGCTTGGTGTAATTTGTGGTTACAATTGTGGTTCTATGGGTGGAATGAATGGTGAAAGGTGGAGAGTGGTTACCTGATGGTTTGGTGGTGAAAACCAAAAGATTGTTCTTATTGGGGTTTAGAATAAGTTGGAGGTTGGTTAGGTAGGTTTCAATTTCATGAAAAGCTTTTTGGGTGTTATCATCAAAAGAAGGGGCGGAGCAAATAAGGGATGTATCATCTGTATATTGAATGATTGTAGGAAGTTGAGTAGCTGAGGTCATACTATTAGTAAACAGGATAAAAAGAAGGGGGCCAAGTATGGTTCCTTGGGGTACACCAGTGGACACTGGTAGCAGAGGAGAGAGAGATTATTCTCCCATTTGGTGGCCAGTTTACAGTCAGACAGGTAGCTATTAAACCATGTAAGAGTGGATAAACTAAAATGGTAGGAGGCAAGTATGTTTAGTAGAAGCTGGTGGGAGTCAGTGTCAAATGCCTTTGACATGTCATGAAAGATAGCTGAGACTAGGAGATTATTGTTCATGAGGTGATGAATGGTGTCAGTGAATGATATTAAGGCACTGTTAGTGCTATGCTTAGGCCTAAACCCATGCTGGGAAAGGGATAGAAGGTTGTTGTCTATTAGATGGCTTTGGATTTGTAAGTGACTACTTTTCTCAAGTATTTTAAATATATTTTATATTTATAGAAACATGATAAGATGAAGTATTTAGGTGTGTGGATTCAAAAGGATTCTGTTGTGGCAGCTAAGGATATGTGGGAAAAGACTAAACAAAAAGTTATATAAAAACTGAGACACTGGAAGCTCTTTATTATAGTTATGGATAATAAGATGCAAACAGTGACACTTCTTCTAGTCCCTTTAGTTTTATATACAGGTCAAACATATTTTTATCAACCAGAGGAGAAGTTGTGGATCATAATTGATAAACAGCTGAAGGAATTTATTTGGAAGGGAAAGAGAGCAAGTGTTAACTGGGATAAGTTAATTATTCCCATAGGACAAAGTGGTTTAAGATATCCTGACTATACCAGCACAGACTTTTTTGAAACACAGATCTGAATGATATCATTGTGTTAGTTGCTTGGTTTAGTGTCAACACATTTGTAAGACTCTATATGCTGAAGGGAGGTGATGTCTATGTCTTCTTGGAACCACTAGTAAAAGGGGGTATGTTCTCATATGAGCATAGCCCAGCAGGATACACTTATGATTCTGTCATTCTGTTACAAAATGTTCATATCTGACAGGAGGAGGTCCATCTTTTTTATTTATTTTTAAATTGGTAAACCCACTAGGGTATAAGCCTCTTTTCATGGGTGACTGACAAGTACTGTCTGGTTTAATGACAATAGTAACATTGTAGGTAATTGAGGATAAGGGAATCAAGCCCTGGACGACAGGATGAAATGCATCAGTAACTCACAGCCTTAATCCTTTACAGTAAACTCCCAGACACTATACAGACAGACTGACCATAATGAGATATATATATATATATATATATATATATATATATATATATATATGGGTCTACTTCATAAGAACAAAACGCAGAACACCGAGACAAAAACAAAACCCCAGAACACCGAAAAACACATAAGTTTACAAAGCACACATAACACACAAAAACACACACACAACTGCCCCACACTACTAAACAAAACACCCCACACACCCCTACTTTAATATTCTAATTCCGAGATCACACTAACAGACACACAAGGCAAACACACACCCACACAGTACAGTGCCTCACACACACCACAGTCACAACACACACACTTACACACAGCATTTCCCCTCAAAAATACACTCACACACAAACACACTTACCTACAGCAGAACATGAAAACAGCTAATTCAAACTCCTGTAACATCAGGATTTTGAATTTCGCACTTTTCGGTATTCTGCGGTTTCGTTGTTTTCGTCTCAATGTTCCGGATTTCGATTTTCTGGTCTTTATATATATATATATATATATATATATATATATATATATATATATAAAGACTGGAAAGCTTTTGCACTAAAATTGATTATGGGACAAATGAATGGTACTTGGCAGCCTAGGAAATTTTTAGTGGCCAAGTAGTCATAATGCCTGCATGCCTAAGTCCTGTTGTTCTGGATGCAGAACCTATGACAGATTTACCTTTAGGTTAAGTGCGTAACTTTCATACATATGCTACTAAACTTTCAAAGTTATACACTTACTGACAGCAGCATTTTTGTTTATCCAATTAAGGGCTTTCATTAGAGGCTAGGCAGTTTTGTCTCTTTTGTTTGGCTGTTTGCCACTGAACTGTTTACAAGACTGAAATTCTTGATGCATAACTAAGAATATGAACAAACATACCTCTCTAGCTTTACTATATCAGTGGAAATGTGTTTCCTGCCTTGCAAGCTTTAAGCAGATTACTTGTAGTCATTTATACATAGTATAATTTTGTAGTCAGTCAATATAAAATATGCATATAAAAGTAATCAAAGTGCTTCTGTGTTGACTCTACAGAAATGCCTCAAGGCATCAGTGGGGTTTAGTAAGTTTTCTTTCATTGAAAACTCTTTCTTGTGACACTTCTCAAGTGAGAATCTTTGAGGTGCATGCTCTCCTTAGCTATAGGGTACATAGTGCTAAATGATAATAAACTGTCCTCAGTGATTTGCATATCATGATGTACACAGATGGTACAGACAATTCAGTTTGAATATAGACATCATGGAAGTTAGACCAAAACCTCTGTTTATATATATTTATTAAATGTCCTGACATGATTTGGTATAATGTGTTGAAATGTGAGTCAGAAATGAAAGTATGTATCTTGAGAAGAACTGAAGTAAGATATCTACAGAATTGTAGAAGTATACTTGTTTTCAAGAGGTTCTGTGTTTGGAACTACCAAAGTATAATATGAGTAAGAAAAGAGGCTCAGTTACACATTCTTGGAATGATTTCATTATAAGGAAACTTGGCTTAAAATGGAACCTTTGGATCCAGAATTTTGTTCATGGTGCAAGTGGATTACCTGAAAAGTGTGAAGAATTTCAGTGTGCTGTATTCATGTTGTTTCTGTGGAAGAAGCCATAAATGTTTTTTAACTTTTTTATTTTTTTATGTTTAATAAAAGGCAAAATAGCAGCACATACAGAAAAAATATCAATGATTATCATCAGCACATAAAGAAGTTGCATTTTATCAGACATTTACTCTTTACAAAACTATGTGATCCTGCATAGACTGTATGTGTATATGTTACTGAAATAAAAATTAGAGGTAAAGTTTTTATCACGATTTTTTTTAAAGAAAAAATAATTTGTACTATCAGAAATTATAAAACACACCCTGTTAAAATAAACAGATTTGACCATATAAAAAGCTCTGAATGTGTGGATAACAAGTGAAATCATTAATATATAGCTAAAAGCAATAAATGGTAAAACTGATGTATAAAATAAAAGATACTTACGTATTATCGCAACCACAGCTTTTCTGGACTGACAGCATTCTTGGCAACATTCCGTTCTTAACTGAAAAATCGTGCTGCCGAGAATGCTGTCAATGCTGACAGTTTCGTGTTTGCGATACAGAGCAGCGATCCTCTCCTGAAGGCAACGGAGAAATGATGGCCTAAGTTTCTGAAAAGGGCTGACAAGACATTTACTGCTCAGAATGTCTGGTTGCATTACGGTGCCCTAAAATAGTTTGGTTAAGTGGCACCTGTGTATTTCAAACCATGTCACCTTGCAATAAACACTTTTTCTACAACCATTAAAATTATTTAATCCTTGGACACCCTCAAAGGTGGGTGTGCAAGTTTGCGCAAAACATATGTTATAACAAATGCTTATTATCGCCTAAAATTGTCCAGGGCAGGTAAACTCCTTATTCACAATACGCTCCTTGTTTAAAAATATAACAGAGGTTCCTTTTTGCAATAGTTGTTTAAAGAAGTTTGCACATACTCCCCACAAACCTTGTTCCTCGAAAGCACTCAAAACATTACTTTGTTGAGAACAGGCCTTCCACAATCAACCAACTACCACTTGCTGGTGCCACATAAAATTATAGCTGTGATTTTCACTGACAGCTGGACCTGACACCATTTTCACAAAGATTAATGAAATGACACTATGTCAAGCCTGTACAACTTGGGCCCTGTTACAACAGAAGGTCGTGGCTGCAGCCGACCACTTGGTGATCACTGCAACATACTTAATTGCAGCTTCTCAATTTACACACAAAATAAAATCGGTACTTACATATTATCACAAACACAGCTTCTCTGAACTGACAGCATTCTTGGCAACATTCCATTCTAATGTGAAGCATCATGCTGCCGAGAATGCTGTCAATGCAGAAAAGCTGTGGTTGCGATAATACGTAAGTACCAAATAAAATGTGATTTGTGTAGTAGTATAACAATGAGAAATAAAGGTAGGATGTGTTGTAGAAGTAATATATTTGCAAGAGAAAGCTATGGATAAAATCTTTTTTGATAGTTGTGTAAAATGTTTTGGATATCTTCATATTTTACTAAACCTTTATATTTCTAGTGTTTTTTCTTTGGTCTAACCGTATATTCTCCACTCTACCCATCGTTACCGTTGGTAAACTTAAGTACCATTGTTGGTATGGCCTTTTCTCTTACCCTTGTGGTATTTCTTCAATACCATAGCTGGTATTGCTTTCTCTTGCTTAACCTGTTAGCTTTTATCTCTATTCAGGTGTTTCCCTTTCTTCTCATATACAGTGTGTTGTAATATTGGTATTTTTCTTGTGATTTCTTGTGTTTTTTGAACTGAGTGACTTCATTATTGTTCATAGGTTCATAGGCAGGTACAAGGCTATCTGCCCAAAGGCATTTATAAGCCTAGCCAGAATGTATTGGCTTTCGCCTCCCCCTTAGATTAGTTCCCTTGCCTCTGTCCAGCCGAACCACTGAAGTGATCCCCAGGGTAAACTTTCTGTTTCCCATCCACTCGTTTAAGGTTTCTCTTGAAGAGTGTTAGTGAGGAGCTCTGCCTAATGTAGATTGAAATCTTGTTCCAGAGCATGGGAAGTCTATGGAACAGGAATCTATCCCTCCAGCATGTCCTATTTATTGTTGTAGTGAGGTTTAGATCCCTAGAGCGTGTGTCTCCAGGGGATATGATTTTCTTTAGATGGAGCATGTCCATCAATTCTGGGTTGGACATGGCCTTGTATGTCAGGCAGAAATCACCTCTGAGTAGGCAGTATCCATCCGAGTACAGCTGGAGTTTCTTCAAGTTGAGCTGCATAGGACATCTGTTTGAGGCCAGTGATCCTCTTGGTGAGGTACTTCTGTGGTCTTTCCAGTTGTTGCAGGTGTCTTGTAAGGAACATCCCAAATGGGGCGTTGTACTCTATAATGGGTCTGATGAGTGATGCGTAAAGGGGCACAATGACCTCTTTTGATCTGGATACAAACCCTTTTGTGATTAGGTGGGCCACATAAAAGGATCTTCTAACCACTTTGGCAATGTGATTATCAAAGGAGAGATTACTATCTACTTGTTCCCCAGATCCCTTATTACGTCTTCTGTATTTAGGGGGCTACCACCTATGTGGTAGTTTGTGGGTACTTTGTTTTTTCCAAAGGGGATGACTATGCACTTTTTGGCATTTAGCTTGAGGCCATGGTTTTGACACCAGGTATCTGTCTCTGTGAGACCCTTTTGGAGGATGTCTGTGTCAGCCGGAGAGTCAATTATAGCCCCTAGTTTGCAGTCATCTGTGAACTTGGTCAGCCATAGTCCTCCTGTGCTTGCCTGTACCTCTGAGAAGTATATGCCAAACAAGAGGGGTCCTAGGACTGAGCTCTGGGGAATGCCACTTGTAACTGGTTTAGAGTCAGACCTAGCTCCCACAACTCTTATCATGTGGGTTCTGTCCATGAGCCAGTTGACAACCCATCTCGTGACATAGGGGTTTATGTTCAGGCTGGTGAGCTTCTCTATAATACCGGAATGGGGAATGGTGTCGAAGACCTTTGCGAGGTCTAGATAGGCTGTGTGGACCACTTTTCCCTCATCTATAGCCTTGGTAACTGTCTCAAAGAAGTCCACCAGATTTAGAAGGCATAATCTGCCCTTAACAAAGCCGAACTGAGTAGGGTCCAGTGTTTGGAGGTTCCCAATGTTTCTGTTAATGAGATCCATGATAATGCACTCCATAGCCTTGCAGACCAAGCTAGACAGGCTTATAGGGTGATGGTTCCTGGGGTCTGTTGTGGCTCCACCTTTGTGGAGTGGAATAACCGTTGCTGTATGCCACTCTATGGGCATGTAACCTGTGGAAAGGCTGAGTTTGAAAACTGTGTTTAGGTAAGGGGTTAGTTCATCTTTGAGCTCATGTAGGACACAGCCTGGGACACCACTGATGCTGTGTTTTTGGCTTTGGAGAGGGCTGTTTTAACCTGAGTGTCTGTGATTTCAGGGGCACTATATTCTTCTCATATGGTTATGGGCCCTTTTGGGGGTGAGGGAGGGTGAAATTTGCACTGAACCTCTCTGCTAGGATGTTGGCAATATCGGTCAGTTCAGTGTATTTTGTGCCATTCTGCACTAACTCCAAGCAGATCTGAAAACTGCCACTTAGATTCTTGACATAGCTAAAGAATGCCTTGTGGTTATCTTTGGAGTCCTTGGCAATTTTTCTTTCGAAGCTAGCCTTGGATGATTTTATGAGGGATCGTAGTTTCTTGCTGAAACTGATCAGGGATGTCTTCCCTTCTTGGGATTTTACTATTTTCTGTACTAGTTTCTGCCTTCTATTGTATAATTTGTTTATGGCAGGGGTCCACCAGACTGGTTTCCTTTTCTTGGAGGAGTGAGTCTTGGTTTTGCTTGGGATAGCACAATCCATGCATTCTTGTAGGTGCCCGTAGAGTGCATTAGTAAAGGATTTTGCAGCTTGGGTAGCGTTATCCTTTAGCATGGGGGCTTTGAAACTTTCTACCTCGGTCTTAAGTAACGTGAAGTTTGCTTTTGAAAAGTTTTTCTTGGTGGTTTCTTTGACTGGGGGTGGGGGGCGGAATGTAGATATCCAGAGTGATTAGTTTATAGTCAGATCTAACCAGCGAGGGGTTGACCTCTGGTGTGGAACACCGGTCGCCCATGTTGGTGATGACCAGGTCCAATATGTTGTCACCTCTGGTGGGGGTGATGACCAGTTGATCCAGGGCATTTGAGTTTATAAATTCTAGGAAATGTTGGACAAGGGAGTTATTACTTGAGTAGTTCTCCCAGTTAATGTTTGGGTAATTGAAATCACCCAATATCAGGGTGTTTGGTAGGACCTTTATGTTTCCCAGTGTTTCCAGAAATGCGGAATGGGGGTCCTGGGACATGGTGGGTAATCAGTAGCAAGCTACAATTTGAATTGCAGTTCTGCCCGTTGTTTGTTGCACGTGGATGATCTCTGAAGCATCGTGCCATGCCGCTAACCTGGAGGTGTGGGTATCCTTGATGAATATGGATACGCCTCCATCTTTTGTATTTCGGTCCAGGGTTTGTGGCCGAAATGTACTGTATGAGTTTTAGCCTGGTAGTGCTGAGGTGCTCTCTGGAGCCTTAAACCAGGTTTCTGTTACTGCACATATATCGATTTTTTCCATACTGAGGAGTGCCTCGAGTGCATGCATTTTGAGGTTTAGACTTCTGGCAGTGAGTAGCATTACCCTCAGTTTTTTGTTACTTGTGCTATTTACGGCAGTGGGATTGTCTTTTGAGCCTTGCTTAAAAAAGGCACTATGGGGGTGGCAAGAGCCTTGGCCAGTATTCAAAAGCCTAAGGGTGACAGGTGCAAGCCATCTATAGTGTAGCAGCATGGCTTGTTGAGCATGTCATCCCAGGCTGACAGACACTGGATCCCCTTTGAATGACACCAGAACCTTAGCCAATTATTGAAATTGATAAATCTGAAGTAGTTAACTTCATTTGTCCATCAACCCATGGGTATCAGATCCATATCGGATCCGAGCCGGCAGCTTCAAACAGCTAAGATCCGAGCTCCAAGCTCCTCCCCCTTACCCACAATCCCCTGCTAACCCTTCCTGTCCTCAGATCTCATTTGCCGTGTTTCAAGACAGCAGCTTGATCGAGCTTCCAGGCGGATAGTCTAGTATTCTGTGAGGAAAAAATCTTTCTTTTTTATTCTAATGCTTATTATAACTGGTGTGTGTGTTTTCCCCTAGTATTTTGGTTTATAGATATTTTAGTCTTGTGTAGCTAATCCTAACACTAAGTTAGTTATCTTCCCCCTGTGTGTTTGTGTAAACGTGTTGGTCGGGCCTAGTGTTAAACCTTTTTCTTAGGTATGTCTGAGGCCCCTAAAGCCTTTTTTTCTAAATGCACCGAGTGTGGCCATAAGCTGTCCCCAGCGGATGGCCACACTCGGTGTGTTATTTGCCTTGGGGTTGACCACCTCTCTTCAGGCTGCACTATTTGTGCAGCCTTCAACCCCAGGGCTTTGAGGGACAGGAGATCTAAGTTGGTCTTGGTGGGACTGTTGCCCCCGGACCCGACTTTGGCCTCCTCTCCCTCTGTGGCACCTGCTGCGGCTGCGACAGCGCCACCACCCATCCCTGCTCCCATGGCCGGGACTCAACCTCCCACCGTTGGCCAGGAGGAGAGGGAAGCTAGGAGGGAGCGTAAGAAAGACAAGCATCACAAGCGGCGGGCCGAATCTTCCTCCTCGGCCCTGCCAGCCAAGCAAGCAGCTTCCCCTAGGGCCTCCGGGCCTTCTCCTTCCCAGCTCCATTCTCCCCGCTTTTCCCTGGGGCCGGAGGAGGAGGATGCACAGTCGCCTTCGAGGTCATCAAGGCGGCACTCCCGTCCCGCCTCGGTGGCCTCCTCGAGGTCAACCAGAAGCTTATCGGATGCAGACATGGACCGGATCATATGTAGGTTCCTCCAGGCCCAGCTGCAGATGGGAGTGCTCCTGCCTCCCCCCCCCTCCGGGGGGGAGCTCGACCCCCTTTTTCACCCCGATAGCTCCTTCTCCGACCCACTTTCGGGGCTCGGAGCCTTCGGAGCTGAGTAGCATCGGAGCCGGGGGAGTGTCGGCTCTGATAGTACCACGTACTTCGGCGCCAACAGCACCCTTGAGTTTGTCAGGTCCCTTTTTGGATCCGAGCTCATGGAGCCGAGAGCTGAGCTTCAGATCTGGAGGTGTCATTGAGTCTTTGGCCCCGTCTCAGTCAGAGCACACTGGCCCTTTGGATCCGACTGCTTCGGTGCCGGCTCCGATCCACGCATCGGATCCGAGGGGACTGCTCTCGGATCCCAGGGAGAGCAGCTCCCCCTCGGTGTTTGATGTTGTGGAGAGGGTTCTATCAAGGGATTTGAGACCCCAGGCTCCTGCTACAGCTCCACCCTGCACTCCATCTCAGACGGGTCTACCTTCCATCATCCGGCCCCAGGGACAGCCTGTGCCTATGTCCCAGATAGTTCCCTTGGAGGAACAGGATGTGGTTGGTGAGGCCTCTTCGGACAGCCCCCCCCTGAGGAGATCCCTCACAAACATAAGTGCAAGAGGAGGCACTTGGACTCACCTGAGTCCCTGACAAGGCATACAGATCTGGAGGAAGGGGAAGGTTCCCCCAGGTCACCCCCCGAAGACTTTTCCTTCAGAGACATCATGGAAATGCTTTAAATTAGAGGGGGGTGGTCCATCCAAAAACCTTCCTCGGATGAGTCTGTATTTCTGGAGGTGTTTGACGCAGGCCCATCTACCTCTTGGGTGTCCCCTCCCACTGACCCCCTGGTAGACCTGATTACTACCAGGGCATGGAAGGAGCCGGACACTGTGGATCCCATTCCCAAGAGGCCTGATAAGATTCTTAGCCCCCCTTCTGATAGAACTTGCTGGAGAAAGAGTGCTCGCATAGAAGCCATGTTGGTGGTGGCTGCCACTAAAAAGGAACTGGCCCAGGAGAGTTCCTCGGTCCATCCTCCAGACAAGGAGTCTCGGACAATGGACCATTTGGGGAAGCGGATGTTTGCTTCAGCCACCTTCTCAGTAAGGTCGCTGAATTATATGGCACATGTGATACGTCTCCAGTGGGATCTCATCAAAGAATACACTGGGTCGCCCCCAGAGTCCATGTCGGCAGAGGATAAGAAAGTATTCACTACCCGAATGGCTACTCTCAAATCCATTTCTAATACCTCTATGCAGCTCCTCTCTCATGCCACGGAAGGAGCCACTAGAGCTAGTGGAGTGGGCATTGTCTTACAACAGCTTGCTTGGCTCCGCCATTGTGACTTCGCTGAACCCTTCAAGGTGTCCTTCGCTAATGCCCCATTTGGCGGTTCTTCCCTTTTTGGCAAGACCATACGCGACACATTGGTCCAGAGCGAAAAAGACGGGAAGACATTGTCTGCCATCGGAGTCCACTTCTCTGCCCACCAGAGGTCCTTCACTAGGAACCAAAAGGGACAGAAGAAGATGTGGTTCCGGAAATCTCAACAGTCCCATTTCACTCCGGACCCCCTCGTCCTTCAGAGGCAGAGGAGGACAGGTTGGACGCCAGCCCAGAGGCAGAGGGGGACCGAAGAATTTTGGGTCGAGAGAACCCTTTTCTGATCAGCCCACACAGCAACCCTGAGGGGTTACCCGACTGCTCTACTCTGGAGGCAGTTGGGGGGCATTTCTCGAGGCACCTAGCCATGTGGGAGTCCATTACAACAGATCGCTGGGTGCTTCGGATCATATCCAGAGGTTACAAGATTCCCTTTCTCAACCTTCCTCCCAAACCTCGGAGCCTCCCTGATGTCCCACCCAATCAAAGGGAGGCAGCAGCTGCAGAAATCCTCCAGCTGCTAGAAAAAAGAACTATCCAGCACGTCCCCCCAGATCAATCTGGATCAGGCTTTTACTCCAGGTTCTTTTTGGTGCCAAAAAAGACGGGGGACCTAAGACCAATCCTCGATCTATCCTTCCTAAACCTGTCAGTGGTCAAAGAAAAGTTCCGGATGGTCACCATTCAATCCATTCTCCCACTCCTGCAGGAGAACAACTGGATGTGCTCCATAGACCTCAAGGACGTGTATTACCACATTCTGATGTACAGGCGATCCAGAAGGTATCTCTGCTTCTGGCTGGGAGCCAGCCACTTGCCAGTTCAGGGTCCTCCCCTTTGGTCTCACCACAGCCTCCAGGGTGTTCACCAAAGTGTTAGCAGTGGTAGCGGCCCACCTGAGGCTTCAGGAAATACAGGTCTTTCCGTACCTAGATGACTGGCTCTTGTCCGCCCCCACCAGGCATCTACTGTGTTCAGCCAGAGATTATTTCCTCCATCTGGCTTCCCAACTGGGAATTACAATCAATATCAAAAAATCTTCTCTCCACTCAACCCATGTCTTAGACTTCATTGGAGCCAGATTGAACACAAATCTTCTGCAGGTCTTTTTGACTCCGGACTGACTTCGGACCCTGAAGCTCCACATATTAGCTCTTCTGAACTACCCGGCTTCTCCAGCGGAATTGGTTCTGAGGGCGCTAGGCTCTATGGCAGTGACTATCAATCTATTACCCTTAGCGTGCCTGAACATGAGGGTACTGCAATGGACCCTACAAGTCCAATGGTCCATTCTACAACATCCACTGTATTCACCCATTCCCCTCAGCAGGGTTTGCAAGAAAGTCCTACTCTGGTGGCTCCAGTCTCCGGATCTCCAGAAAGGGCGTCCGTTCTCGATGCCTTCCCCTCTTGCCACAGTGACCACGGACACTTCTCACCTGGGGTGGGGGGGCACTGTATGGGCAGAACTGTCCAAGGCACGTGGACCCAATCAGAGACCTTGTTGCACATCAATGTCCTAGAGATGAGGGCAGTGCTTTTTGCGTTGCAAGCACTCCAAGCCCTTCTTCCCTCGGGAACTATTGCAATTCAGACAGACAACATGTCAGTCATCTGGTATATCAACAAACAAGGGGGAACCAGGTCCTACCCACTTTGTCGAGAGGCCATGAGAGTTTGGGAATGGGTGATTTCCACCAACCGCTTTCTCATAACAACGCACATTCCGGGTCGGTCGAACATCTTGGCAGACAGGTTGAGTCGAACCATCCTTTCACCATATGAATGGTCTCTAAACCCGAGAGTGGCAAAGCAGATTTTCCTCAAATGGGGTCAACCTTGCTGCGATCTCTTTGCGTCTCCTTTGAATGCAAAGTGCAGCGACTACTTCACTCTAATTCCTCCACGGGGGGAATCCCCCAGAGACACTCTGGTGCATGTTTGGCCATCCGGTCTACTTTATGCTTATCCTCCTCTTCCCCTAATGCTGAAATTCTTGCAGAAAGCACGTCGGTTGGGGAGCAGAGTGATCCTCATAGCTCCATTCTGGCCTCATCAAGCTTGGTTCCCTTGCCTGTGGTCTCATCTATTGAACCCACCATGGGTTCTAGATCCCACACCGGATCTGATCTCTCACCCACTAGGGTTGACAACCCCGAACCTGGACAACCTCAAACTTACAGCTTGGTTGATCCAGTTCCAGTGATAGCTAGGACTCCCGGTATCTCATCATCTGTTAAGGCTATTTTAGTAGCCGCTCATAAGCCTTCCATGAGGAAGATTTATAATAGTAAATGGAAGCGTTTTTCAATCTGGGCAGAACGCAGAAACCTAGATCCCTATACAGCTCCGTTACCGGCAGTGCTAGAATTCTTATCTACCTTATTCGACCAGGGTGCTAGCTCCTCTACGGTCAAAGTCCAATTAGCTGCAATCTCCCACTATCATGTTGGAAATGGTCTCAGCCCCCTGGCCTCTTCCAAATTATGTAAGACCTTTTTAAAAGGCACTTTTCTCTTGAGACCTCCAGTTAAAGACCCAGTGCCTCCATGGGATTTAACTCTTGTTCTCCAATCTTTGACAGCCCCCCCCCATTCGAGCCAGCAGCCTCGGTGGACCTAAAATTCTTATCATGGAAGACGGCCTTTCACATTGCCATCACTTCAGCTAGAAGGGTTTCAGAACTTCAAGCCCTTTGCGCCAAACTGCCATACTTGGTTTTTCACAAAGATAGAGTTTCCCACAGGACCAATCCTTCCTTCTTGCCCAAGGTCGCGTCTGAACCTAACATCAACCAATCCATTAATTTACCGGTATTCTTTCCAAATTACCAGAACAAAGGTGAATATAAATTGCATTCCCTGGACGTACACAGGCAATTAAGATTTTATCTGCACAGGACTGCTGGTCACAGGAAATCTGACCAGCTCTTCGTATCCATTGAAAAACCCTCTTTGGGGAAGCCAGTATTGAAAGTTACATTGTCCAGATGGATTTCCCAATGTATCTTACTAGCATATCAAAGTTCCGGCCGTCCCGAACCTGAAGGAGTCCACGCTCATTCTACTAGATCAATTTCCACCTCGTCCGCCTTTTGGTCCATGGTCTCCTTAGATGACATTTGCTCAGCAGCCACTTGGGCTTCACCTCATATGTTCATTAACCATTATACGTTGGATATAATTTCCAGAGTGAGAGCATCCTTTGGCTCCGCAGTGCTCCGGAATATCCTTCAATGAGGACCACCCAAGGTTTGTGTAGCTGGGGACTCTGTCCCACAGATTGATGGACAAATTAAGTTAACTACTTCAGATTAAGAAGTTATGTACTCACCATAACGTTCCATCTGAGTAGGTAATCTTCATTTGTCAGCAACCGACCCTCCCTCCATCTCCCTAACCTATAGTGCGCATTAGAAGGATTCCTAGCCTTTGTTTCCAGCTTATTTAGGTTAGGATTTATGGGTGACGCCTGTGTTATAATATTCTGTATTGCTAAGCAAACTCGATCTGAGGACAGGAAGGGTTAGCAGGGGATTATGGGTAAGGGAGAGGAGCTTGGATCTTAGCTGTTTGAAGCTGCCAGCTCGGATCCGATATGGATCTGATACCCATGGGATGCTGACAAATGAAGATTACCTACTCAGATGGAATGTTATGGTGAGTACATAACTTCTTATTTTTTCTTTATACCGTGGTATCGTTCTTGGTCAGGGAAGGATGCTACTCAGGGTCAGGGTCATACTGGCCTGGGCTACGTGCTCAGATAGCTCTTCCATGTCTCTTTTCATGTAGTCCAGGGAGGTACGGCTCAGGTCATTCACACCAACATGAACAATGACAGAGTCATATTTGTACTTGTTTTGGAGTGACCTGAGTGCTTGTGTTATGTGGTGGATCCTGGCAACCGACAGGGAGCTAACAGTAACCTTCTCCTTGTTCAGCCTAGTGAGTGGGACATCAGTATGCCTGACTATAGAGTCACCTATTACTATTACTAGTGTGTTGGGTATGTTATTTTGCCTTAAAGGCTGTGATTGCGTGGCACACTGGTTTTGTGAAGTATGTGTTTCATGTTTTGTGTTGGGGGGTGGAGGTTGCTTGGATGTCTGCTTTGGAGGTCTCTGTTGCTTTTCCAGATTTTTATTTAGAGCCTCTGAGTATATTTTTGTGTATTTGTGTGTTTTTTGCAGGTGCTGGTTTCATAGGTCTATGTGAGACTGGTGGTGTGATGCAAGTAATTCCCTTCTCCTCTTGACTGTCTGGTCCAGTCTTGGGTTGAGAGACCTTAGCCTCCAGTTTGGCTGTATAATTGCATCTCCCGCATGTATTAGTGTTTGGTGGTAGGAGGAAAGGGTTGTCTGTGTACATGAGGCAGTTGTAACATTGCCTCAGAATGCCCAGATTCACCAGTTGGACTGGAGAGTACACCTGAAACTGCCCTTTGGACATGCCTGGATGGGTACAGTGAGCTGTTTTACTGACTGGCTGGTAAGGTCGATAGAGAGCCTTGTCCTTCTCTACAGTATAGGGGGGGTCTAGTGCTAAGGTTTATTAGTGCTTGCTATGAGTTTTGAGCAAGTGCCGGGCTGAGAAGTGAATGGTTTGACTGCTTAAGTTGAAAGTTTGTCTAGTTCCAAGGGAAAAATTGAAGAGTAGACTTTGTGGAACTGGGAATAGTTATACCCTAGCTAACCGGCACTGCCCGGTGTACAAAACCTTGCAAATGTGGGTTTTATAGCAGGGAAATGAAAGAGATAGAAATTAGCCCAAAATGGCTAATAAACTACTAATTTATGGGCTGAAATCACTCCTCCAGGGACAGATAGGCTGCTCAAAGCTCCCCTCTCTCACAGGTGAACAGAGAAACTTCCTTCTATCCTAGTAAGGTATGGGAAAACGCAGAAACTTGGAACTCTGCAGGGCACCAGGCAGGAGCTTGCTGTGCTGTATTCAAGCTGTATACAAGATTATACAGTTAGTTTTGGTGTCCTTTCTATTAAAATGTCGGATAAGAAGGGCACCTCTGGCTTTAAGCATTGTATTTCTTGTAAGGGAAAGTTACCTAACAGTGACTTGCATGATGGCTGTGTATACTGTTTGGGAGTGGCCCACCTTTTGGTGCAGACTCCATGTGATATTTGTCAAAGATTCAGCCAATGCACTCTTAATGAGTGCAAAAATAAACTCATTCTGAAGGGGTTACTCAAGTCTCCCTTCTCAGAAGCCATTTCTGTGATGGAGGTCTCAGCCCCTCATTCTAAAGACAAAAAGAGATCCCATTCTGATCCTTCTTCACCATCGGGTGATCAGAGCAAACTTGGGAAATCTAAGGTCCTCAAGTTATCGTCGGAACATAACTCTGCCTCTTCTGCTCCGCCTTCCTTGGCTCCGATATCTCAAAACCTTCGATACCAACACCTGTATTGGCACAGACCATGCCTCTGGCACTGATCATAGATCTCACTATGCCTATTTCGACTTCGGCACCTGTAGCTACTTCAGCTCAGGGCACATCTTCAACTTCAGTTTCCATTTTGGAACTGACCATTTTGGCTCCGCATGCCACTTCGCCACCAAGCATTGTACCAACCTCATTGGATCTGACCTCTTTACTTCCAGTCTTGAAACTAGAGACTTTGGTGCCAGCAGACCTTGCACCACCTGATACTCTCCCTCAGTAGACCCATTTCTGGGCAAAGCGTATATAGCCCATTTCTTGAATGTTCTGACTCCCCATCTGGAGTATCTACTAGATCCACCAGGACCCTTTCAGAACATGATGTGGTGTGTCTTGTGGACCAGCTGTTGGTAGCCAGGGGGATTCCATTGCTTTCTAAAACCCATCCACCTGCTGGATTTGTGTTGCCTTATCCATAGATTCCATCTTACACTCCTCCTTTGACCATATCGGTTCAGAAGCCTTCTGTTCCGACATCCTTTTTGGAACCCACCACCTCGGCACCTATGGTGCACCTCACTCTGGCTCCCAGTTTGTCCCTTTGGTGTTCGGTTCCCACCAAACCGGTCCTTTCTCAATCTGGGGATTGGGGGACGGGTGCGTCAGTCTGGGGTACGGTGCCGACTTTCTCCTCGGTTCCCTCCTTGGCACCGATGGCTGCATCCCCGCCAATCTTGTTTGAGGTTCCACCCATACAAGCGGGTCCATTGGAGCAGGGTGTGACCCCAGTCCCAAGGTTGTCATTCTTGGTTCTGGGGTCTCATCTCTCTTCAGGTAGGCCTGCCTTCCACGCGATGGAGAGGGCTCTTGCTTCTGGTAGCAATCCTATGATGTCAGAATCCAAGTTTTCTCCCCCTGAGCTGCAGCTGTCACAGACCACCACCCCCTCGGGACATGGGCAGAGAAGCTGCAGGACACCCCTGTTCAGGGTACCCACTTTTCCCAGTCCTCCTCAGAGACTTCCACTGTGGAGCCCCCTCAAAAGAAGATGTGCAAGAGGAAGCACGTGGACTCACCTGAGGAATCCTTAATGGAAGACATGGATTATGGTGATGGTGAAGTGTCTCCATGGTCACCTCCTGATGATGTCTCCTTTGAGAGTCATGGTTTAGTGGTAGGTCATACAGACTAGTGTTACCAAGGTCCTGGGTTCGAGACTGACAGTGGGAATTTATTTGTTGGGAGGGTGGCCTAATGGTTAAGATGTTTGCCTTACAAACTCAAGGTGCAGGGTTTGAGTCTCACAAGGGATAATTGGCTAGGCTTAAAATGGCTCACAAGGGCAGTTAGCCTAGTACTAACTTATACAATACTAATATCTTCAGGTCAGGGTGTTCATGTAGTGATCTGGGTTTAGGCTTGTCCACCTGATGAATGGAACTTCCCTGGCCGAGTTCAAATGTCAGATGAAGCATATGGACAGTGAGTTTCTCCCTATTATGAAGTTTTACCTGTGTTTATAGACACAGTTGTTTGAGCACCTATCAGCAGCTTATTCTGTTGGCAATACATATTATGGGTGGGGTTGTTACAGTCCATACTCCACGGTGAGGGTTGTTCCCATTCACATTTGACTATTACCTGTATACAGTCTTACGGGGATTATTATTTTGGACATGAAGTGACTACAGGTATGCAGTTGTACATTACACAAATGTGAAGGGTTGTTACTGTAAATATGTACGGACCACACCTCTCAACCTCTTAGAGCACCAAAACTGTGCAAAACCTACACAATGGGGGGGCAATTTGGGACACATTTTAATGATTGCTCTTACAAGCTTAGAACGTTGATAGAATACTAGGTTTTGCATTAGCATGACTTTTCTGAAGGATGTGGAGTCTTAAACTCAGGATATTTCTCATTATGTAGTAATGTCAATCCTCAGCTCTTTACCACACTGGCGCAGATTGTCGGAGGCACACAACAACAATATGAGGCAAACCTCTGGTCATTCTTAGGGTTGCCACCTTTTCAAATGCCCAAAGTGGGACATTTTCTGTAGAAATGTCAGATTTTCCAGGACAAAACATACCTACAGCCGTGCATAGTACAGAACTTAACCTTTTTTTCACAAATAATAGCTTATTCTAGTAACATTTGAATTGCTTATGCTACTTCACATAACATATAGAAGTTTCATATATAAAATAACTATTTTATGCAACTATTAAAGAAACTTAGGAAATAACTTTGTCCTAAAATCTCAGGACATTTGCTATATCTTGATTTTTTTCACAGGACACAACTGCCTACAGAGGGACTGTTACTCGCAAAGTGGGACAGGTGGTAACCCTAGTCATTCTGTGAATATCTGGACAGTTGAATGGTATGGTACGGACCTCTGTAAAAATGGGAGATCGCAGATATACCCCAGGGATTACTTCAGTGTCACTGCTTGACAGAGGCACAGAAAAATGATAGGCATAGTTTTTATTCAAACTAAAGGGGTGGCGAAAGCCACATAACTATGGGCTAGGCTTATAAATGCCCTTGGGCAGATAGCCTAGTATGAACCTATGAACCTATGGAGACATCCTGGAAATGTTAAAACAGAGAGGTGACTGGAAGCCCTCCAATCCTTCATCTGAGGAGTCCGTGTTCTTGCAGGCTTTTTGTGCCTGGCCGTCTATCTCTTGGGTGACCCTGCCTGCCGAAGAACTCATCCAGCTAATCGTATAGCATGCGTGGAAGAACCCTGATTCCATTGAGGTGATCCCCGGAGACCAGAAAAAATTCTGTCCCCTCCTGTTGAGAATCTGCACTGGTCCAAAGGGTTATGAGTTGATGCTATGGTGGTGGTGGTGGCCACAAAAAAGGACTTGGCTGAGGAAAGTCCCGCTGTCCACCTACCCAACAGGGAGTCCCAGGCGGTGGACAGACTTGGGAAGCATGTTTTTGCATAAGGGACCTTTACTATATGGTCCCTGAATTATTTGGCACATTTTACGAGGCGCCAGAGAGACTTGATCTCTGAACTCTCTGGGACACTCACAGGACAGTTGTCTAATGAGGTCTAGGACAAGGTGGCCTCACAACTAGCAACCCTGGAATCAATATTCAACTCATCCATGAGGTTGATCTCACACACGACTGAAGGGGCAGCTAGAGCAGTGGGTTCGGGCATTGTTATGAGACGTCATGCCTGGATGCACATCTGTGACCTCACAAATCCCTTCAATTCTTCCTTTCTGAATGCTCCCATTGAAGCTTCATCCCTCTTTGGCTCCAAAGTGAAGGACATGCTAGCCAGGTGCGAGCAAGATGGGAAAACCCTGTCTGCTGTAGGCCTATAGTTTTGCAACCCTCAAGGTACCTTCTTCAGGAGTCAGAGGAGTGGGAGTATGTGGCATAAGAAATCTCAGGGTCCTTTCCATGCCACACATGGTGATAATACTTCCAGAGGCAGAGGGGGTAACAATTCTGGAAAACGCCCCTATAGAGGCAGAGGGGGTCCTTGCAACCAAGGCTCCAGGGACTCTTTTTCTGGACAGCCTTATCAGCGCTTCTGAGGGGTGGTCCGATTGCTTACCTCTGGAAGCAGTCGGGGGTCATTTCTCTCTGCACCAAGCTGCCTGGCACTCTATCACCACCGATCGTTGGGTGCAGAATATTATCACCTGAGGTTACACCATTCCCCTTTCTTGTCAGCCAAAATTTCCAAGAAAACTTCCCGATGTTCCACCCAGTCAAAGGGAAGCAGCAGCTTCAGTGATTATAAAGCTGTCTCAAAAAAGAGTCATCCAACCAGTTCCACTAGACCAGCGTGGATCTGAATTTTACTCGAAATTCTTTTTGGTGCCAAAAAGACAGGGAACTGGAGACCCAGCTTGGATCTCAGCAGCTTAAACAAGTCTGTAACCCAAACCAAATTCCGGATGGTCACGGTTCAGTCCATCCTTCCCTTTTTAAGAGAAGGCGATTGGATGTGCTCTATAGATCTCCGGAATGCATAATTACCACATCAAGATGGGCAAACGCTCCAGGAGTGTGCTTCTCTTCTGGCTAGGAGCCAGTCATTACCAGTTCCATACCCTGCCATTGGGTCTCTCTACAGCCCCCCAGATTGTTCATGAAATGCATGGCAGTGGTAACAGCTCACTTGAGACTAAAAGGATTCTGGGTGTTTCCATATCTAGATGACTGGCTCCTTACCGCCCCCCACCAAGCATCTTCTGGTAACTGCCCTACAACATGCTCTCTCTTATCCCTACACAACAAATAGAGTTTATTGGAGCAGTGTTCAATAATCAGTCCTGTCTGGTATAACTCCCTCTTCACAGACTCCACCAATTGAGGCTTCAAATCTGAGTGATTCTTTTTCCATCAGTCCCTGCAAGACAAGTTCTCTGAGCTCTGGGTTCTATGGCTGCATCAATTACAATAGTGCCTCTAGCAAAGCTACATATGCAAATTCTGCAATGGCTCCTTCTGTGTCAATGGTTCCCAAACTGTCATCCCCTGGATTACAAGATTCGAATAACCAACTCTTGCAAGCAGGACCTGCTTTGGTGGATGAGGCCAGATTAAGATCTTTGGAGCCGACCTTTTCAGCCCTCCCAGCCCACAGCAATTGTGACCACGGATACTTCCCTGATCGGGTGGGGGGGCCACTTTCAGGGAAAGACTGTCCAAGGTACATGGTCCACCTTGGAGGCCTACCTGCATATCAATGTCCTAGAACTGAGGGCCATGCTGTTAGCGTTGCAGGCATTCCAAGGGGCTGTCCCCTCCGGGACAATTGCAATCCAATCAGACAATATGTTAGTGGTCCTGTACATCAACAAGCAAGGAGGAACCAAGTCCTACCCCCTTTGTCAAGAAGCCATGAGAATCTGGCAATGGGTGATAGTTTTCAACTGCTTTCTGATAGCAACGCATATCCCAGGGAGCTCCAACGTGATTGCAGATAAACAGAGGAGATGCATCCTCATGCCCCACGAGTGGTCCCTCAACCCAGAGGTGGCGTCTGTAATCTTCAGCCACTGGAGCCAGTCTTGCTGTGATTTTTTCGCCTCTCCATCAAACACCAAGTGCAGCAGCTACTTTGCCCTCCTTCCCCCACAGGGGGAGCCACCGAGGGATGCTCTGATCCATGATTGGCCCAAGGGACTTCTCTATTCCAATCCTCCCATTCCTCTGATCCCACAATTTCTAAAGAAAGCTCTTCAGTTGAGGTGCAAGGTGATCCTCATAGCCCCATTCTGGCCTCGACAAGTTTGGTTCCCCTTTCTTTGGCCTCATCTAGTATTCCCACCATGGATTCTAGACCCTCTACCAGATCTGATCACTCACTCCAAGGGTTGAGTCACCCAAACCTGTCCAGTCTCAAGCTGACAGCTTGGTTTCTTCACTTCCGCTAGTCGCCAGGCAGGCTAACCTCTCCTCACCTGTTCGAGACATCATTCTCGCCTCTCACAAACCATCCACCAGAAGACTATATCAGGATAAATGGAAAAGGTTTTTCATTTGGTCCAAAGATAACATGCTAGACCTGTATTTGGTTCCAGTTACTGCAGTGCTTCAATATTTGGCTAGGTTTTTTGATAAAGGCGCCTCTGCCTCTACAGTTCATGTACATCTAGCGGCAATTTCCAACTTCCACAATGTTATACATGGCACCCCTCTTATTTTGTTATGTCTTTGCAAGGCTTTCCTCAAAGGGACCTCTCATCTCAGGCCTCTTCTCAGACAATCCATCCTTTCTTCCCAAAGTTGTTGACCTACCAGTGCTCTTTCCAAATTTTGCCAACAGAGGAGAGTATTGCCTTCACACCTTAGACGTACATAGACAATTAAGGTTTTACCTAGACAGGACTAAACCTATCCATAAATCTGAACAGCTTTTCATCTCCTTTTCGGGACCCAAAATGGGAGAGGCTGTTTCCAAGGTTACATCATCAAAATGGCTAAGGGACTGCATACGTGTCATTTATTCCCTCCATAATGAATCCATGCCAAAAGTTAAAGACCACTCCACTAGATCTATGGCAACTTCTATAGCATTCCATTCCAGGGCATCCATGGATGACATCTGTGCAGCAGCTACTTGGGCTAAGCCTCATACCTTTATCAATCATTACAAATTGGACCTGGTCTCCAGGGGGAGAGCTGCCTTTGGCTCAATGGTACTCAGGAATGTTCTTCCATAAGGGCCACCCATGGACCTCAAGATAGCTTAGGATTCTGGCCCATCAGTAATGAATGGAAAGAAGATTAACAACATCAGATAAAGAAGTTATGTCTTACCATAACATTCCATCTGTGTTGTTCATCTTCTTTCATTCATCACTTCCCAACCTCCTTCCCCCTCCAAAGGCTCCTGGAGGATGCTTTGGATCTAAGTGGTGCACTAGGGTACTTGCGTAGAAGTGGCCTCGGCTTTACTTCTTTTCTTTGCAAACTTGATCTGAGGTAACTGGAAGAAGGGCATTCTGGGTAGAGACGTAGCTCGAGAGTTGTTTTGGCTGGCACAAGCTTGGTAATAGGCCAACATGGTTCCAACGGCTCGGAACCGAACCCATCAGTGATGAATGAAAGAAGATGAACAACACAGATGAAACGTTATGGTAAGACATAACTTTTTTTTTTCTCATTACCTATCCAAGTGGTTAGCTAACTTTATTTTTATGACAAAGAATACATTCTGCCCCCAAAGCAGACTCTATTAGAACAGTTACTACCTCTGATGATGTCTTTGACATATTTACCTGGATGAGATCTGTTTGGATGTGTTTGTACATTCACTATGCCTTATAAGCTTAGTGGGACTATTAAATAATGAGCTTTCATTTTAAATACATTTCGGGAGGGCCCTGCCTCATAGGTCCTCCACACAAGACGATCCTTATATCTGCTTAGGAATGCTATCCTGATTGTCCTGCAATCACATCATCTCAAACTGAGGTGCTAGCCATAAGGATGCATTTGCTACTGCTGTGTTTTGGCTATAGGACATATTGCTTCCTAAACCCTCCCTTTTTTTTACAGTTTTCTTCTTCTGGTCATGATGAATCTCATCTCTTTTTAAAACTTTTTCTCTATAGGTCTGTTTTTCATAAGAGTATACAGTATTGTCTTTGCTTCACTTAGTGTAGGTGCTGGGGGGTGGCCTAGGGATCAGTGCCTAAGAATACAGGAAAAAAGTTGGTGAGTGTTCCTCATGTCTGGCAGTTATACCCTGATCGTCCTGTAGCCAGATCTTATGTCATAAAGCTGCATTAATATGGTGCTTGCCTCATGACTATTTTAATTATGTTATTCGGATGATGCATCAGAATGCTTTAAAAGTATCAAGTTCCTGTTTTTATTAATTTTTAATTTTTGTTTGCTTTCCTTTGACTCATTCTTCCTTGGTGTTCTTGGGCAAGCCAACAGACTGATGTCTTCCCTTCTTGATTGTTGCCATCTGGCTTCTGAATTGACATCAGCCTACCACTGGTGTGTGCTCTGCATATCTTCCTAGATCTGGTAAGTGGAAGTCCTTCCTGCATAATATCAGGTCTAAGGCTAACAGACATTAGCCTTAAGTATGTAAAATATTCTTGGGCTACCACAGTTCCTCTTCAGTCCCCAAATTCACCATGGTGCCTAGCTTCTGCATATCTTTATTGCTGCCCTTCAGCTCAGATGATGCAAATGGCCCCAACTACCTTTTGGTATTTTTGATTACAAATTTTATCAACAGTTATGAGTAGTCACTGTGTTTCACTTTAACACATTTCTTTTAGGCTTTTAACTGTAATTTAAAAGTGCTATTTTCCTACATTTTGAGAAATTTCCCTACATTTTATAACTTTCTCCTCAGGCCTAAGCCCAACCTTTGGCAAGTTGCTGCTTGGACTAAAACCATACGTATATATATCTTCTTCCTCCTATCAATTATTTTAACCCCTTTCCCTACCATTTTGTTGGCATTTTCCCTTTCACGTCTTCATGGATTCTTGATTTAGAAATTGTTCCTGTAAAAAGAAAATTCCTCCCCGAAGAGACACAAGCTCTTTTTTTTTATTCTTGGAGTGTGTGTCAGTATGTGGAATACAATACCAAAAGTGCTATATTTGCTATCATTTTATCAGCACTACGTTGAAAAGTTGTATCTTTTTGAGAATGCTCTGTCAAGTCAAGAAGTGACAGAAACATGTACTTCTTTGACTTTAACATCTTCCATGGCAGTTGAAACCATCCTTCTTAAAAAGTTAAGGTACTCAAGCATTCTAAGCAGAAATCTGATCCTTGAACCTCTATAGCCTTTATGTCTTAGCCTGTCAGACTGGAGAAACCAATTAAAAACAAAGTACTGAATCTGCACATGCTTCTTCTTTATCTCAGATGTCTATGTTTCAAAGTCTTTGAAATATATCAGACGTGGATGGTAAAGAAAAGTATTACTGACTTTGTGTTCACAGTCACCTACTCACAGAGTTATCTTCTTCCTGCCATGTGTGCTATGGATGATATCATTTGGAGAGTGACCCTGCTCAGGGCTCCAGAGAAAATGTGCAACTGCTGCTTCTAGCTGTCCTATTGGACAAAGGACACCATAGCCATTCTTCCTAAACTGAGAACTCTTAGGCACTCCATACCAGCCCTGCAACTTCAGCACTGGTTCCAAGTATGCCAGTAACAACCTCTTTGGCATGAGTGCCAGAGATGATGTCATCATACATGGCTGCAATGTTGATGTCAGTACTGATGTGTTTTGACACAATTACTACCAATGATGAGAGTGTTCATCCTAGGGATGCAAGGGCCTTGACTGCAGCACGAATATTAATACCAGGCACTTTGATTTTGATGTCAGTCATGATATGCTCAACCCCACAAAATCTGATGAGAAGAACCTTGAGGTAACACCATTTAGATTGCTGTAATTCCTCTCAGTTTTACCTAATTTTGATACCAGCACAAAATCTAACTATGAAGCAGCCTTTCCCTGAGCCTTCATTAATGGCAGATTAAGTGCACATTGGCCCTTGGGTGGTTTTCAAACCATGTCTTCCCCACACACTTTTTATGGACCAGTCATGAATACTGATATCTTCTTGGATTCATCTTCCTTGTTCAAGATCAATTGAGTTATTTTACTTATTTTCCACCAATATCTGCACCCATTAATTATAGCTGCTTGACTGTATGCACCTCAAATATGCAATTCTAATAAAATCAGCCACAATAAAGTACATACCTTGATTTGCACAAATGCACACTAATCATGCAAAGCCAGACTAATGAGTTTTAACCTGATAATGACAGGCAGAGTCAGCTGTTTCTACCCACAGACAGTCCCCATAACCAGGAATTATAACCCATTGATGTGAGAGTGTTCAATCTCGCCGTTTGTTCTTACACATGGGTGTCGGAGCCGATCCTCGGCTCCGAGTCGGCCGCATAGCAAAGCTCTGCATCTAGGAGAAGCTCGAGACCAACCTACCTCCCACAATTCCCTCTGCCTTTACCTCAGATCTAGTTTGCCGCTGCAACCGATCGCATCGATTTCGAGAGCTCTGACCAACTTTGGGAAGATAAGCTTTTTTTCTACTTGTATTTCTTCAAAATATTCTTGGAAAACTTGTCTATAGTGTGTGTGTGTGACTGTCATCCTCGATTCTCCGATATATATAATTTATATATATATATATATATATATATATATATATATATATATATATATATTGTATGTATATATATATATATATATATATATATATATATATATATATATATATATATATATATATATACTTAGTTTTCCTTAGGGCCTACCCTTCCTAGTTATAGGGTTTATATTGTTTTTGTTGTAGTATTGCTGTGTTGTGGACTTGAATCAGCCTTTTCAAATCTGTTATTTGGCATAATTGTTTGTTTTTTCTACAGGATATGTCGTAAAAAGCTAAGTCGGGATTTAAGAGGTGTCAGTGTGGGCAAAAGATGTCTGTCACTGATAACCATAGCTCCTGTGTCTACTGTCTTGGCCCTCTCCATCTTCAAGAAGACTGTTTCATTTGTCATTCTTTTAGTGGAAGGGTCATGACAGATAGACGCAGGAAGCTCATGGGTAGGGGTCTTTTGAAGCCTTCCTTCCAGGAGGAACTTGACAAGTCGGACCAGGCTTCTAAGTCCTCGAAGGCATCGAAGACGTCGGAGCCCATGTCATCGGCTCTGAGCTCTTCGTTTAAAGTTCGTTCACCGGTTCCACAGGCTTCGGGGCCAAGTGTCGAGCTTCTTACTGTGACCGAGCCTCGAGTCTTGGAACCAGTGTCGGAGCTTCCACCTCCTGCCTTATTGAGGTCGGTACCATCCTCGATTTCTTCGACCCGTTCTTCCAGGCCTCTCTCAGACACCGACGTAGATCGTGTGGTGCAGAAGTTAATGGAGAACACGGCCCTGTCCAAACTCATTTCAGTCTCCTCCCAATTGGTGTCGAGACTCAAAGGCCTTCCCTTATCTCCATCTGTTCCTCCTCCGAGGCCTACACAGCCTTCGGAGCCAAGAGATGTTGATTTGGTGATTGTGGAGCCCTTGGTGCCGGAACCGTCCCTTCCTCGGTCGGCACCGTTGACCTCGACTCCGTTGGAATCGTTGGCGGACTCGCGGAGCCAACGATCCCTCCTTGGCTCCGGGACCGAGAGTCGAACCGATCTCTCTGTGACGACTCTCCCCCTCGGTGCCTCGGCACGGATCACTTCAGCTCCATCCTCGGGGTCTTGGCCTCCACGTCGAAGATACTTCCGCGTTCTTCGGAACCGGAGGGCTCCTCGGCTCGGGGTCCCGGGGCCCTCGACCTCATGAGGAAGGTATTGTCTTCTCAGACAACCACGTCATCAGAAGCAACTTCTCTCTCCCACAAAGGTCCGTTGTCTTCTTCTGCACCCACGACTACTCACAAGCGTAGCGCACCAGTGTCTCAGCCACTCCCAGAGAGAGTCCCTTCTTCCTCGGAGGCCTCATCGGAAGCCCCTCCCGATGACGTTCCAAGGAAAAAGTTGTGTAAGAGGAGACACTTAGATTCCCCACAAGAATCTTTAACATCGGATGCTGACTTAGATGAGTCAGAAGGGTCCCCAAAATCACCCTCAGAGGATGTCTCCTTTGCTGACATCCTGGAGATCCTGAAGCAGAGAGGTGATTGGCAGGCCTTACCCCCTTCTGAGGATGAGTCGGTTCTGCTGAAGGCATTTGGTGCTTGCCCTTCCTCCTCCTGGGTCACTCCGCCCTTCGACGAGTTAATGGAGTTAATTGCTCGAAGGGCGTGGGAGGCACCTGACACAGTGGAGCCAGTTCCTAGGAAACCTAACAAGTACATAACTGCCCCTCAGGACAAGTCATATCTTACTAAGGGAGTTCCAGTGGACGCTATGGTGGTGGCCGCAGCCACTAAAAAGGAGATGTCTGAATCTTCCTCGTCTGTCCATCCTCCTAACAGAGATTCTAGGACCATGGACAGATATGGGAAGCACATTTTCAGTTCAGCGACTTTTTCCATGCGATCGCTGAACTATTTGACACACTTCACACGATTACAGCGGGATCTAGTCAAGGAGTTGGGAGATACCCTCCAGGGTAATACAGATGCTGCTGTCTCGGACAAGGTTACAGCACAGCTCAATACCCTTACGTCTATTGTGAACTCATCCATGAGGCTCATCTCATATGCAGCCGAAGGGTCGAGTAGGGCTGCATCTTCAGCGATTGCTCTTCATAGACAATCCTGGATGCGGCTGTGCTCTTTTGCGGAAGCCTTCAAGTCTTCCTTTACTAACGCCCCCTTTGATGGTGCCACTCTTTTTGGCCCCAAAGTAAAGGAGACCCTAACCCAGTGTGAGCAGGACGGGAAAGACTCTGTCTGCTGTCGGAGTCCGTTTTTCCACCCCATCCAGACCGTATCCCAAAGGGCAACGAGGTGGAAAGATGTGGTTTCGTAAACCCCAGGGTTCTTTCCCAGGCACACAGGGTGATGCCCCCCCAGAGGCAGAGGAGGGGGCAGAAATGGAAGATGCCGCCCTGGCAGCAGAGGGGGTCCGCAGAACCAAGGTGACAGGGATACCATCCCTGGCAAGCCTTTCCAGCACTCCTGAGAGGAGGCCCGACTGTCCTGCTCTGGAGGCAGTCGGGGGTCGCTTAGCTTTATACCCTCAGGCCTGGCAAAGCCTTATTTCAGACAATTGGGTAAAAAGCATTATTACCAGAGGTTACAAAATTCCCTTTGTATTTCCCCCATTACCACAAAAAAGATTCCCAGATGTGCCACCCCATCTGCGAAAACCTGCAGCGTCAGAAATCTCAAAGCTGCTAGAAAAAAAGAGTCATCCAACCAGTCCCGGCGGACCAAAGAGGATCCGGAACTTACTCAAGGTTCTTTTTAGTTCCAAAAAAGACAGGGGACTGGAGGACAATTCTAGACCTAAGCAATCTCAATACATTTGTGAAGAAAGAAAAGTTCCGGATGGTCACGCTTCAATCGATCCTTCCATTTGTACAGAAGGACGACTGGATGTGCTCAATAGATCTCAGGGACGCCTACTACCACATCAAAATGGCCAGGGTGTCCAGAGATCACCTGCACTTCCGGCTGGGAGCCAGACACTTTCAGTTTCAGGCCCTGCCCTTTGGTCTAACCTCAGCCCCCAGGGTTTTCACCAAATGCATGGCAGTGGTAGCGTCTCACTTGAGACGCCTAGGATTCCGGGTGTTTCCGTATCTGAATGACTGGCTCCTTACTGCCACCACCGAGTGTCAACTGATACAGGCCAGGGACTACACAATCAGCCTTTGTGCTCAGCTAGGGATTTCGATAAATTTCGAAAAGTCTGCGTTACAGCCCTCGCAGCATATTTCATTTATAGGCGCAGATCTAGATACCCGTTCTATGCTACTAAAACTACCCCTCACAAGAATAGCTTCCCTGCAAGATCATGTGTCTCTTCTGCTAGTGTCCAAAAAGTCCCCAGTCAAGCTAGTCCTGAAAGTCTTAGGGCTCATGTCAGCTTCTCTCATTGCAGTTCCCATGGGGAGGCTACACATGAGAGTTCTCCAATGGCTGCTGTTCGCACAGTGGTCATTCCAGCAGTTACCGCTGACACACGAAATTCTCGTAATGAATACCTGCAAAGCACACCTGTCGTGGTGGTTACAGAATCACAACTTCATCAGCGGCCGGCCGTTTGTGTTACCCAAACCAACAGCCACAGTGACCACGGATGCTTCCCTGATAGGGTGGGGGGGCATCTTTCAGGGACAGACAGTCCAAGGCGAATGGTCCAGCTTAGAGTACAACCTGCACATAAATGTTCCAGAGATGAGGGCAGTGTTTCTAGCGTTGCAACACTTCTCCCCCCTCCTTCCTCTAGGGACCATTGCAGTTCAGCCGGACAACATGTCTGTAGTCTGGTACATAAACAAACAAGGAGGAACCAAGTCTTACCAGTTGTGCAGAGAGGCCATGAGAATTTGGCAATGGGCAGAATCCACGGGTCGCTTTCTAGTAGCAACGCACATCCCGGTTGAGCAGAGCCATTCTGCTACCTCACGAGTGGTCCCTCAATCAGAAAGTGGCGGAAAGGATTTTCCGCAACTGGGGCCAGCCTTGCTGCGATCTGTTTGCATCTCCAATGAACACCAAATGCAGAAGCTACTTTGCCCTTCTACCCCCTCCAGGGGATGTCCCCAGGGATGCTCTGATTCACGATTGGCCCCCGGGTCTCCTATACGCGTTCCCTCCTATACCACTGATCCCGAAGTTTCTTCAGAAAGCCAAAGACCAGGAGAGGACTATAATTCTCATTGCCCCATTCTGGCCTCGACAGATTTGGTTCCCCTTTCTTCAGGCCCACCAAATATGGGAGCCATGGATTCTGGACCCAGTGCCAGACCTACTGACTCATTCGTCAGGGGCTCTTCACCCGTCGCTTCTATCCCTCAAGTTAGCAGCTTGGCTGCTCCGCTTCCCTACTTAGCCAGGTCTGATCTTCTCTCTCCGGCGGTTCAGGACATTCTGGTCGCCTATCATAAGGCTTCCACTACTAAAATCTATACCAGTAAGTGGAAACGTTTCGTCTACTGGGCGACTACACAACATTTGGATCCCTTAGTAGCCCCTTTAACCAAGATTTTGGAGTTCCTGTCCATGCTGTTTCACCAAGGAGCCTCTACTGCCACTTTGAAAGTTCAGTTGGCCGCTATTTCCAACTTTCACGTAGGAGAAAACGGAGCTCCCATTATGGCTCATAGGCTTTGTAAAGCCTTCATGAAAGGATCTTTTCACCTTAGACCAACAGTTAGGCTACCTACAGCTCCTTGGAATTTAAATCTGCTCTTATCACAACTAGTTTTACCACCCTTTGAACCAGCTTCTTCCTGTTCCTTAAAGTTCTTGTCCTGGAAGACTCTTTTCCTAGTAGCTGTCACTTCAGCCAGACGAGTATTAGAACTTCAGGCACTTTCCATCAAGCAGCCGAATCTAATTTTTCACCCGGACAGGGTATCATTATGCACCAACCCTTCTTTCCTCCCTAAGGTTTGTTCGGTCAACAACATTAATCAATCCATTGAGCTTCCCACATTTTTCAAAAACCACTCCAACAAGCTGGAATATATGTTGCACAAATTGGATGTTCATAGACAACTCAGATTCTACCTGGACAGAACTAAGGATCATAGGAAAGCGGACCAACTCTTTATAGCCTTTGCGGACAACAAAAAGGGCATGGCAGTAATGAAGCGCACACTTTCTAAATGGCTAACTGATTGTATAACCTTCGTTTATTCTGCTTCAAATCTGAGTTTGCCCACCAAACCAAAGGGACATTCTACCTAGGTCAGTTTCCACATCTCTGGCTCATGCAGCTCGTCTGCCATTGGACACTATTTGTGCAGCCGCCAATTGGTCTAAACCGCATACATTCATCACTCATTATAAAGTTGACAGGACTTCCAGGGATAGAGCATCCTTTGGTTCCACTGTGCTCAGGAACGTTCTTCCGTGAGTAACTCAGGGTAACGCAGCTAGGGATGCTACCCATATGTAAGAACAAACGGTGAGATTGAACACTCTCACATAAAGAAGTTATGTCCTTACCATAACGTTCCATGTGGAGTGTTCATCTCGCCTTTGTTCTTACATCCCCACCCTCCCACCCTTAGGTCTGGAAGAACATACAGATTTAGAAGTCTGGTCTATTTGTCTCCCACTAGTGGTCTCTCTGTTGTTCCTACTGGCTTTAGCTAGTGTTTGATCCTTATGTATACTTGTGTATCCTTTTATACTCATAACCTTTGTTATTGCTGGATCTGGTCTTGTTTGCAAACTAGATCTGAGGTAAAGGCAGAGGGAATTGTGGGAGGTAGGTTGGTCTCGAGCTTCTCCTAGATGCAGAGCTTTGCTATGCGGCCAACTCGGAGCCGAGGATCGGCTCCGACACCCATGTGTAAGAACAAAGGCGAGATGAACACTCCACATGGAACGTTATGGTAAGGACATAACTTCTTTTTAACTGTGTGCACTAAGATGTCTGACCATGGTAAAAATACAACTTATTTTGTCACATGCACACTAGTCATAGAAAGACAGTCAGTTTAAACTGAGTAAATGAGAATAAGTTACTTTTATCCACACACAGCCCCAACCCCCAATAAGCAGCTCTATCCATTTTGCTCTGAACACCTCAACTGATTTTGATAAAAGATGATACCAGTCAACTTATCACACAAACTGAGGACAAAGCAAAAAAATAACTTTATACCCCAAGCAGACTTCAAAGAATTTTTCTTCAGATAGATATCAAATGTTGGAGGTGTGATAGAGAAGAAAGAGGAAACTGGGAGCATACAGTTTGGGAGTGTAATGAATGATTTTAAAGATTCCCTACAGAGTATTCTGTCAGAAATATTGGGTGAGCAAATGGCTGTAATTAAGGAAATTATTTTGATGATCTGAATTGCCTAGACATAGTAAGGTCTTACTAAGTTAATTCTGTCAGCTGCTAAAAAAAGCAATTACTAGAAAATGGAAATCAAAGTCTACACCAACTGTATTTGAGGTTTGTTTGTCTTTTCAGCTTTTCCCAGTTAGGGGTCGCCACAGCGGAACTCCGGTCGCTAATGATTGGCAGTGGATTTTTATGGTGCTGAGTTGCCAGCCTGACACCCAACCTTCAGCGAAGGCACGCCCGTTCACGCATGTCTTTCGGAGGCCACTACTGAATGTTATTGTTGTTGTTGTTTGTCTTTCAGCTTTTTCCCGGTAAGGGGTCGCCACAGCGGAACTCCAGTCCGCTAATGATTGTCAGTAGATTTTTACGAAATGCCAAGGTGCCAGCTCGATGCCCAACCTTCAACGAAGGCACGCCCATTGATGCACACATGTCTTTCGAACGCTACCCAACTGCGAGGAGGACATGCAGACTCCACACAGAAGGCACTCCCAAGCCAAGCCAAGAATCGAATGGGAGAACCTCTTGCTGTGAGGTAACAACGCTACCACTGTACCACCGCAGAATACACCTCTATTGAATGTTATTAAAGGGATAAAAGAACTGGAAATGGGATCTTTGGAAAAGAGAAGGAGCAAATTACATAGAAGTAAATGAAAATTGTGGGAACAATACATCTATAATAATGTTCAGGAGGAGGTGGTTTAAGGGAAGGCAGGAATTCAGCAATTTTGTATGATGTTGGAACTGATGATAGTAACAAAGAAAATATATGTGATGTATATTGTATTTAAATGGAAAAAAATGTTAAAATGGTTTGTTTCTTTTCTGTTGAGGTATATTTGCCTGTGTCTTAATTGATAACTTAATAAAGGCGCTTAAAAAAGCCAAAAAACAACAAGGCACAAATGACCAGAATCAGAGACAGAAAGTTGCTAAACATTTTTCTTCATATTAGCATGCATTTTGTTAAGTATATAAAGTCTGAAACTGTGTCATTATTTAGTGACTAAAGTATGCGATTTGCCAAAAACCACAGATTTTATGAGGAACAGACCAAAATATGTGCAAAATCAGTGATATTCTGATAAATCACATAAATAGTGTCAAGTTTTCCAACTTATTTAACAGAAATGTACATTAGTCCTGCAAGTCATATGGTTAACTGAGCAAACAACCAGACGGTGAGCTATGTTTTTTTTTAAACAAGAAACATCTTTATTAAATTATCACTTGTGATATAGGCAATCATACATTTATGAAAATGAAAACAAAACATATAGACACATTTTAGTTGTAAACATTATGCATTACTTGTAATCTATCCAGTCATTGTCAGCTGAACATTACATACCTCATTCAAATTCTACCTTCTTTTAAATCTCATTCCTCCTCCAAAACATTATTTTCCATGTATTGTTTCAATAATTCCCATTTTTTTCTATGTAATTTGCCCTACCCTTTTCTAAAGATCCCATTTCCAGTTGTTTTATCTCTTTTACTATATTCACTACTTCTAGTACTGTTGGTTTAGACTTCAGTTTCCATTTTCTAGTAATTGCTTTTTTGGCAGCCACTTTGCCATCTTCCCTTCACAGATAAAGTCTTTCACCTGTTTATCAACTCTTATCCACAACTTCTGTTCTGTTTTTTATTAAGACAAAAAAGATCTTTATTAAATTACACTCAGCAAGGCCTTAATATGTCTAGGCAATTCTGATTCTGTATTATAGCTCAAAAAATCATTTACTTAGTGATACCAATTTGCTCGCCCAGTATTTCTGATACAGTAGCCTCCAGGGAATTTTTAAAATCTGGCAATTCATTACTGTCCCAAAAAATATGTTCCCAATTGTCTCTTTCTTCCCCATCACACCTGTAACTCTTGCTGTCTACCCGAGGAAAAATTATTTGACGTCTGCTTGGGTATAAAAATATGGAAACACTTCCAAGCAAAGATCCTAAATCTTCTAGACTTTGTTAAATATTTGGAAGACATACATATATCTCCCCATTGTTTCTTTGTGAATTGCTTATCCAGTCTCTCTTCCCAATCTTTTCTAACCTCCTCTGAATGATTCTTATAATTATCATGCAATATTTTATATGCTCTATTAATTATACATTTTAACAGCAGCTTCTATTCTAGATTCTACTAAAACAATACCAGTGCTGGTCTTCCACTCAGGATCACTCTATTTCTTTCACTTTATTTATACTCTGGTATCTATACTTGATAGGGAAAGCAATCTCTAGCCTGCAGTCCAAATAAATTATTGACCTCTTCCCATTCTGTTACCTTTCCCTCTCTAATTATTTGTTCCAATACCTTGGTCCCTTTGCCATTTTACTCCAGTAAATTCCAATCCCTTCTTGCTTATTGTCTTTATCTCTAATTGCAATCATCCCAAACAGCAGCATCTCTTTTTTCCATTCCCATGTTGTCTTAGATCTTAGAATACTTTATGAATATAATATTCCATATGGTTATTGTTATTCTCCTTAAGTATCTGCATGCAAAATCCCAGTCTCTCCTTTTTTCTTGAGCTTATTCCCTGTTTTGTCATAATGCTTTTCCACTTTGAATTATAGCTTTCTGCTTGTGCTATGTAGCTCTGAAATACCCATTCAAACCAACTTGTTCTATTGGAAGGATTAGGTTATCCCACTTGACTCTTGCCGTCTTCCCTTCACAGATAAAGTCCTTCAGCTGTTTATTAACTCATCCACAATCTCTCCTCTGTTTTTTATTAAGACAAAAAAGATCTTTATTAAAGTATAATGTATGACATAGACAATCTTACATTTATAGAAATGAAAATAAACCATTCCAACACAATCTCATTTGCAAACATTATACATTACAAAAAAACAAAATAGAGAAGAAACCACACAGTAGCACAGAACGAAATGATAAAGCGCTTTTCGTTTATTCCAATAAACAAACTTCTTCAGATCAAGAAAAACAAAAAGTCACAGCTTAAATACTCTCTGGGCTAATACTTACAAAGTCAATTAACTACTTAAAGTGAAAGCTGTCTTACAACACATGTCCTATTTGCAAACACAACTAGACTAAAAACTGCTTTTAAAGTAAAAGCTAAAAATCCAAATAGTCAGACTAAAATTACAACTAACGTTCTCTATAAAAAATGTGTAAATCTAGCCTACTACTAAGCTAGTGAGGCAAAGAAATAATAATTACAAGTGCATAAAAACTCCGCTGGTGTTTGTAAAACTGAGTTAATACAAATACCTATGTTAGTGCACTAAACTGTTTATGTTGAAGCACATCAAGTGTGCTGAACATAACTGGTAATAAGTAAAGTATCAAGATAAAACTACAAATTCTCAGCAAAAAATACACATAAGGTCATTGAATCAAGGTGCTCAAAAGCATTAGAATAACTGTGTCGTGCTAGTGTGGAAGGTAACCTGACACAGCCTACCTATTAAGGCTCCTAAGTTTAAGAACACTACTTAAAGAACAGTTCTCATTCAGACCTGGTGAACTGTATGCGTTGAGTCTAATTTGCCAAAACAGCTCTCGCTCTTCTATCTTAAGTGGGAGGGGAGCACCCCTGAAGTCTTGTGTGATCTGGTCAATAATCAAAAATTTAAACATATGGTTGGGATAAACTGAAATGTGTTTTGCTAGTGCATTATCAAGTTTCTGCTTCCTGATCACATAAGTATGTTCATAAATGCGGTCACGTAGGCGTCGTTCTGTTTTGCCCACGTAGAAAGCTGTACAGGTTTGGCACATAGCTAAGTAGATCACCATTCCTGAGTTACAGTTAGCTCTTAGGTTCAACTTGTATTCGTAATCATGAACTTTAAATCTATTGGATTCCAAGATGTATTGACAAAAATTACACGCCTGGCATTTAAACATGCCAGCTGTCATTGGTTTTTTAATGTTATGTCGTTCAAGGAGGGCTTTGAGGTTTTTTTTGCCTTTCTATAAACAACCAATGGGTGATTACCAAGTTTTTGGTGTACTGTGTTGTCCTTTTTGAGTAAGTCCCAATTTTTACGTAGTGCCTGAACACAGTCACTACTATTGAGACTGTATGTTGTTATGAATGTGATACCAAAACATTCAGAAGGATGCCTACTTGTGTGGACATTTACTAAGTCTGTGTTCGAGGATTCAGTGTCATTCATAAGAACCAATTCTCTATTCAAGATTGGTTTATAAAAATGACACTGACGCTTAGATGACACTTCTTCTATAATAGTGTCTAACATTTCATGTGGGTAGCCCCGGTGTAAAAACATATTCCTTAGGTGTCCACATTCATTGGCAAAAATCACTATCCAATGTGATAATGCGGGCTGCCCTCACTAGCTGACCTTTGACGATCGCCCGCTTCTGATGAAAAGGATGACAACTTGTGTAGTGCAGGAATGAGTTGGAGTACGTTACTTTCCTATATATATTAGCTGTATATTTGTGAAAGCTAGTGTCTTTAGAAAGTAAAATGTCCAAGTACGGGATGGCTTCAGTATGGAAACTAGCAGTGAATTTCAAAAACTGTGTAGTTGAATTAAAATAGTCCACTAACGCTTCACTCGTGGGCAAGTCACCGTCCAGGAGGATAAAAATATCGCCCAAGTAACGGGTGTAAAAAATCACCTGGTCTTTAAATGGGCAGTTAGTGGACACGTGATCATGTTCCCATTGTGCCATGACTAGATTGGCAACACTGGCCCCACAAGGGGAGCCCATGGCTACTCCAGTTTTTTGCAAATAAAAGTTGTTGTCAAATGTAAAAAATTGTTAGACAAGACTAGGTCCAACAATTCGTGAACCAGAACCAACTCATTCCCACTACTACCATTAGATCTAAGCACTTGTTCTACCCAGTCCACTGCTATGTCTTGGGGAATGCAGGTGTACAAATCTTTAACATCAATAGTAAGAAAATTGTACCTTGCGTTGAAATCTAACTTGTTAATTTTACCAAGGAATGACCAAGAATCTTTGCAGATCTGTGGAAAGTCGACCAAGTATTTCTGTAAAATGTTGTCAATGATTTTAGCACATGGATAGGTAGGAGAACCACGGCCATCTACAAGTGGTCTCATGGGTGGGTTGTGGACATCCTTGTGGATTTTAGGGATACCAAACAAGCACAGGAAACGAGGGTAAGTTGTTGATAAGTAATTGTATGTGTGTTGTTTTACCCTACTCTCGATGAACATTTCCTCAATGTGGTCTTTGATTGTGGTGTACGCTTTGTTTATTTCAGAACGCGAGCTGGTAGAATATGAAGGACTGTCCAACAGGCTAAACATCCTATCTTGATAGTCAACTTCATCAAACACAACAAGACCCCCTCCCTTGTCCGGTTTACAGAATCTAATATTCTGAAATTTAATCCAGTCAAGGCATTCCATTTCTTTTTTATTATTAAAATAAGCACTCGATGTTGAATGGTGTGGTGTTTTGTTGAAGTTTTGACGAATGTCTAATTCGCAAACCAGTTCAAAAATTTGTAAAAGGGGATGGAGTGGGGGTTGTAGGTACTAGGAATCCTAAAATTATTGTCGTCAAGGGGGTAAGAGCCTCCAAACAGCAAGTTCAAGTTAAGCTTCCTAACGTATAATTTTAGGTCTATAATTGATTTGACCAGATCTGCTTTCTGAGCTGGTACGTAAGTGTACCCTTTGGACAATAACTCGACTAGTTCAGGTGTAATATTTGCAGTAGAAAAGTTGTATACATTAAAATCACCTTGTTTGTTCATGAGTATAATAGGAGTGTTAGCAGTACTTTCATTACAAACAGCAGACATGTTATGTGTATTTGTCTCAGTTGTTAAACAAGGGTCACATTGCCCATCAGTAAACCCTGGTGTAGTAACAATGTCAACTTCAAGGCAGTCTCTCAATGGACTGTTGGGGATGGCTTGATGGATCGCTACTGTCTCTGCTTCTGCTTGTTCCTCTGGTGGGAAAAAGCCGCCTGTTGTTTTGGCTTTGCCCCTAAAAAATTAGCATCGTTGGACCTAAGATTGTAATGCCCAGTTTTTTTATTGTTGTTGTTACAAGAGTTATCTAATAGGTCATAATCTGAGTCAGATGGAGCATTAGAACAGTCAACAGATGGACCCAGAGGACAACCTGCCTGAGCAGAGTTCACATTTGTAGATGGTTCACCATTATTGGGTTGAACGGGTTTGACATTCCTTTTTGGGGGCTGCCAAACTTGTGCTGATGGAGGTTTAGGATAAGCTGTCTCATCCTTGTAAGCCTTCAAGTCTCTGTCAATTTTCCTAGTTTTATTGTTTTTCAGTTTACCAAGGTACTGCTCAATACTAGAAAAAATCCTGTTATATTCATATTTATAGCGAACAAACTCTGAGTCCAATTTAATAGTTTCATCGAGTTCTGACACTTGTCTGCTCAGAGCTTCAACCAGTATTGCATAATGTTTGATCATTAAGTTAAGTAACTCAAAGCCTTGCCGATCAAAAAGTACAAGAAGGTCCTTATGGAACTGTGAATTGACTACCAGACCAGTTGGATATTGATGGTGGCGAAGGCCTTTGGGAACTATCTTGAGTTTCAAACATTCTTGAAAGTACGATATCTCTAATTGAGTCTTTTTTAGTTTCACTAAAATGTTGTCAAAGTTTTTAATATTAGTAAAAATGTTGACCTGCTCACCTTGGTACACTCCAGTCGTTGAAGGTAATTGATCTAATGCTGTAGAAAAGGTGAAGTTGTCAGTCAACCAGTTGTTAATGTCTGGGATTCGGGTAACCCTGTGTCGCTACGAATCACAGACTCCGAACGAAAGTTAGAAGATGTATCATGCTGCTGGTTAAGAACTATAGGTAGTTCCAGGGCTGGAATACTCCTCTGCCCACAGTCAATGTTAAACTGGTCTGTGGACTGTAAATTATCAGACCCAATGACTCCACTCGCTAATAGTCTTGCCTCATCACTGAAAGGCCGCAGGTTACTAGACACTGCAGCCAAAGGTTGAAGCACTTCTCCATTCGGAGCTAACGGTACCGCCGTACCAGTTAAAGTAGATGTATTTAGAGGAGTCTTAGTAGTATTAATTTGCCGTTCAAGATTCTCCATATGGCCAAAAAGCGAGTCTAGTCGTGCCATCAAAGTGGTCAGGACTTGGTTGTTGTTACTGGATTCGGTAACACCTCCAGCTGGTTGGTCATTGCTGATAGCAGCACTCCTAAAAGCTTCAGGAATATCATCCAAAGATGTGCTTAAACTGTGGGAAACTTTCTCCGATGCCATGAAACAAACTTGTAAACTGAACAGGCAAAACAGACTACTGAAAAACAAAATAGAGAAGAAACCACAATGTAGCACAGAACAAAATGATAAAGCGCTTTTCGTTTATTCCAATAAACAAACTTCTTCAGATCAAGAAAAACAAAAAGTCACAGCTTAAATACTTTCTGGGCTAATACTTACAAAGTCAATTAACTACTTAAAGTGAAAGCTGACTTATAAGACACGCCCTATTTGCAAACACAACTAGACTAAAAACTGCTTTTAAAGTAAAAGCTAAAAATCCAAATAAAAACAAACTTCTTCAGATCAAGAAAAACAAAAAGTCACAGCTTAAATACTCTCTGGGCTAATACAAAGTCAATTAACTACTTAAAGTGAAAGCTGACTTACAAGACACGCCCTATTTGCAAACACAACTAGACTAAAAACTGCTTTTAAAGTAAAAGCTAAAAATCCAAATAGTCAGACTAAAAGTACAACTAACGTTGTCTATAAAAAATGTATAAATCTAGCCTACTACTAAGCTAGTGAGGCAAAGAAATAATAATTACAAGTGCATAAAAACTCTACTGGTGTTTGTAAAACTGAGTTAATACAAATACCTATGTTAGTGCATAGTGCATGTTAGTGTATTTTAAGTAGTGTTCTTAAACTTAGGAGCCTTAATAGGTAGGCTGTGTCAGGTTAGCTTCCACACTAGCACGACACAGTTATTCTAATGCTTTTGAGCACCTTGGTTCAGTGACCTTATGTGTATTTTTTGCTGAGTATTTTTTGCTGAGAATTTGTAGTTTTATCTTGATACTTTACTTATTACCAATTGTGTTCAGCACACTTGATGTGCTTCAACATACACAGTTTAGTGCACTAACATAGGTATTTGTATTAACTCAGTTTTACAAACACCAGCGGAGTTTTTATGCACTTATAATTATTATTTCTTTGCCTCACTAGCTTAGTAGTAGGCTAGATGTACACATTTTTTATAGACAATGTTAGTTGTACTTTTAGTCTGACTATTTGGATTTTTAGCTTTTACTTTAAAAGCAGTTTTTAGTCTAGTTGTGTTTGCAAATAGGGCATGTCTTGTAAGTCAGCTTTCACTTTAAGTAGTTAATTGACTTTGTAAGTATTAGCCCAGAGAGTATTTAAGCTGTGACTTTTTGTTTTTCTTGATCTGAAGAAGTTTGTTTATTGGAATAAACGAAAAGCGCTTTATCATTTCGTTCTGTGCTACTGTGTGGTTTCTTCTCTATTTTGTTTTTCAGTAGTCTGTTTTGCCTGTTCATTATACATTACAAACCATGCCGACACAACTGTATCTGCAAACATTATACATCACTTATACTATAGTCAGTCATTATGTCAGCCATTACATAGTTCATTCAATTCCTGCCTTATTTTAAACCTTGTTCCTCCTCTGCATGAATTGATCCCACACTTCCATTTTTTCCTATGTAATTTGCGCCTACCCTTTTCTAAAGATCCCAATTCCAGTTGTTTTACCTCTGTTACTATCTTTGCTACTTCTAGAAAAGTTGGTTTAATCTTTGATTTCCATTTTCTAGTAATTGCTTTTTTTGGCAGCCATCATAATTAGACTCAGCAAGGCCTTACTATGTCTAAGCAATTCTGATTCACTATCATAGCTCAAAAAATCATTTTCTTAGTTACCCCAATTTGCTCATCCACCATCTATTACAGAGCAGTTTGAAGGGAGTTTTTAAAGTCTTCCAACTCATTACACTCTCAGAAAATATGATGTTAAGTTGTCTATCTTGTCTTCATTCTTGCTGGATGGGTTCAGAGCCGATCCTCGGCTCCGACTCGGCCTACTACTAAAGTTCGAGAGCTATTTACTGGCTTGAGGCCTCCCCATATCGCACAATGCTAGGTGTCAGATACCCTGATCTCGTTTGCCGCTTCAGCTACAAGGTTGCGATTTTACTGGCTCTAGGTTGTATAAATCTTTTCTTGTATTATTACCTTTATATTGTCTTATTTTTAGATAATCCTTCCCTGTTAGTTTAAATAGATTGTGTACCCCTTGTTATCCCATTCAGAAACTCGTTTTTGTTGTTAGAGAGTCCCCCCCCCCTTGTTAAAGTAGTGTTAGGCCCTGTTTAGCCACAATTAGTTAGTCTTGTACTTTTTTCTTGTATATTTATATGAGTAGTAAGGTAGTTGTCTGGTTATAGTTCTATAGTTATTATTAGTGTTAGTTTTATCTAGTGCGTGTGTGTGTGTGTGTGTGTGTGTGTGTGTGTGTGTGTGTGTGTGTGTGTGTGTGTGTGTGTGTGTGTGTGTGTGTGTGCCTTGATTAAGCACTAGTTATTTTTTTCCCTTTGGTATCCCATTACCAATATGTCTAAAGATACCAAAGTTTCAGGTTTCAAGAAGTGTGACTCGTGCTGTCAGAAGATGTCTCTGACAGATGGTCACACTTCTTGTGTTCATTGCTTGGGTCACCTACACCTGCAAGACTCTTGCTCGGTCTGCCACGCCTTTAGCCTGAGAGTCCTACAGGAGCGTAGGAACAAGGTCATTTTGAGAGGCTTACTTAAGCCAGAAGGATCCCTGGCTAAGCCTCCATCGGGAAAATCCTTAAAGCCCGCCAAACTGTCGGCTCCCTGTACGGAGCCGTCGCCGAGCGGAGCTCCTGCCTCCGCATCGTTTCCGGCCAGAACCGACATCTTGAGACCTCAATCGACTCCGACCTTAGTGTTGGAACCTTCTCTGAGCCGAAAACGTTCAAGGTCCCCCTCTATAGAATCTGTTCTTTCCTATCCGAGGTCTCCATTGCTTCAATCGGAGCGAAGCCATAGGTCCCACTCTTCTCGGTCCTCCAGGCTATCTGATCATGACTTGGAGAGGGTGGTCAGTAAGCTCCTAAAATCGGAGGCCCTGGCCAAAATGTTGACCAGCACTTCTCAACAGACTGTGGCTATCCTTGTGTCTTCAGCAGTTCCTCCTCTGACTCTACCACTGTGTTCGGAGCCGGAGCTCATCAGCGCTCGAATCATAGGAATGTTGGAGCCGATACCACACCTTTCAACTCCCTCGTCGGCTCCAATCTCTTCACTGGTTCCATCCTTGGAGGGATCTGGGCGCTGAGACTTCCTCATAGGCTCCGAGGGGGCGAGTGGCATCGGACCCTTGTCCGACCCTGTTCTCCCTCTCGGGGCCTCGACAGGTGAGCTCGGCCCCAACATTGGCCTTGGAGCCATCCCTCATGGTGCCAGGAGGGGTTCACGACTCTTCGGAGTGGGGACCCTCTTCTCTGCCTGATAGGGGTGCCTTCCAGGTCATGAGGAGTGTGCTGGCTCCTGTATCGGCTCCATGATCAGTCCCTTCGGCTCCTCCCCCCATGGTGCCTGCATCGGTCTCTGTCCACCCTCCTGACCCCAAGCGTGGAGAACAGACGCTCCAGGTCACCCCATTGGGCATATCTTCCTCTTCTGAGGCCTCCCCTGATCATTCGGAGGAGCTCCCTCAGAAGAGAAAATGTAAGAGGAAACATGTTGACTCCCCCGAGTCAGTCACGTCTGATACCGACTTGGAGGATTCGGAAGGGTCCCCAAGGTCCCCCTCTGAGGATGTCTCCTTTTCAGACATCCTAGAGATCCTTAGGCAGAGGGGGAACTGGACTGCCCTTAACCCTTCCAAGGACGAGTCGGTGTACCTGGACGCATTTGGTTCTCTCCCTTCCACCTCCTGGGTGTCTCCACCTTTCGACCCACTCATGGAAGTGGTGGCTCGAAAGGCATGGACAGCCCCAGACACAGTGGAACCAACTCCCCGCAGGCCCACTAAGTTTATTACAGCCCCATCTGACAAACAATTTCTGACAAAAGGTGTCCCTGTTGATGCCATGGTAGTGGCAGCAGCCACTAAGAAGGAGTTGGCTGACCCTTCAGTGCCTGTCCATCCACCTAATAAAGAATCTAGGACAATGGACAGGTACGGGAAGTGGATGTTTTCTTCAGCGACCTTTTCCATGCAGTTGCTGAATTATCTGTGCCATTTCACCCGCCTTCAAAGGGATCTTTTCAAGGAACTGGGTGATACCCTTCAGGATCCATCAGCTGCGGGGTCTCAGGATAAGATTAACTCCCAGATGGCAACCCTTAACTCTATAGTCAACTCCTCCATGCAGCTCATTTCTTATGCAGCCGATGGGGCGAGTAGGGCCGCAGGTACAAGCATGGCTTTGAGAAGACATGCCTGGATGCAGTTATGTAACTTTGCTGACCCCTTTAAGGCGTCCTTCACCAATACCCCCCTTGATGGTTTGGCTCTGTTTGGACCACAGGGGAAGGATACCCTTACCAGGTGTGAGCAGGAAGGCAAGACTCTCTCTGCTGTGGGAGTCCGTTTTTCTATTCCCTCTAGACCATACCCTAAAGGTCAGAAGAGTGGAAAAATGTAGATTCAGAAACCCCAGGGAGTCGTGTCTGACACATGTGGTGGGTTTCCCTCCAGGGGCAGAGGAGGGAACAATAATAGATGCCGCCTGAGGGGCAGAGGGGGTCTGCAAAATCAGGGTAGCAGAGAATCTTTCTCTGACAAACCCTTTCAGCACCCCTGAGGGGCTACCCGACTGTCCACCTTCAGAGACAGTCGGGGGAAGATTGTCACTGTACCCAAAAGCCTGGCAACTCCTCACACAAGACAAATGGGTATGGTCTATCATATCTGAGGGTTACAAAATCCCCTTTGTCCACACCCCTGTACAAGCAAACAGGTCCCTTCCAGATGTTCCACCCAGTCTAAGGGAACAAGCTGTACTAGAAATTTCAAAACTGCTAGGAAAAAGGGCCATCCAGCCAGTCCCAACAGACCAGCAAGGATCCGGGATTTACTCCAAGTTCTTTTTGGTACCAAAAAAGACAGGGAACTGGAGACCCATTTTGGATCTCAGCAGGTTAAACAAATCTGTTCAAAGAATGAAGTTCCAGATGGTCACGCTTCAGTCCATTCTACCCTTTTTGGGTCAGGACAATTGGATGTGCTCCATAGACCTTCAGGATGCATAATACCATATCAAAATGGACAGACGCTCCAGAAGGTTTCTCCGCTTCCGGCTGGGAGCCAGTCACTATCAATTCAGAGCCCTGCCCTTTGGTCTCACCACAGCCCCCAGGGTGTTCACCAAATGCATGGCTGTGGTTACGGCTCACCCGAGATGGCGAGGATTCCAGGTGTTTCCATATCTAGACGACTGGCTCCTGACTGCTTCCACCAGGCATCAGCTACTACAAGCCAGGGATTATACCATCCAAACTTGCTCCGAGCTAGGTATCTCTATAAACTTCGAAAAGTCTGCATTGTCACCTTGTCTATCTATAACCTTTATAGGTGCAAGATTAAATACAAAAGAGCTGTCGGCAAAACTTCCCTAGAAAGATTATCAGACATTCGCTGACATGTCCAGACCTTACTACAGTGCAAGAGAATTCAGGCCAGATTTGTACTGAAAACTTTGAGTCTCATGGCAGCAGCAATCACATTACTTCCCCTGGCTCGTTTTCACATGCGGATTCTTCAATGGATTTTTTTTACCCAATGGTCATTTCAACAGCTTCCGATGTCTCACAAACATAATAATCATCCAATCATGCAAAGACCACCTTTCTTGGTGGATGGTCTCCTCCCAAGTACTTCAGGGCAGACCATTTGTTCTTCCTCCTCCTGTTGCCACGGTGACAATGGATGCCTCCCTGATCGGGTGCGGGGGGGGGGGCATTTTCAGGGCAGGACTGTCCAGGGCACTTGGCAACCTCTAGAGTACCAATTGCACATAAACGTCTTAGAGATGAGAGCGGTACTTTTAGCATTGCAAGCTCTTCAGGACTCTCTACCCACCGGGACTATTGCAATTCACACAGACAATATGTCTATAGTGTGGTACATCAACAAGCAGGGCGGAACCAGGTCCTATCCCTTATGTTGAGCGAGAAGCACTCAGACTCTGGTGGTGGGCAATCTCCTCTCAGCGGTTTCTGATAGCAACGCACATCCCCGGGAAGTCCAACGTCATAACGGACAGGCTAAACAGAGCTATTCTCATGCTGCACAAGTGGTCTCTCAATCAGTTAGTAGGGGACAAAATTTTCTGCAGCTGGGGTCAACCTTGCTGCGACCTTTTCACAACCCCTCTCAACAGCAAGTGCGGCGATTTCTTCACTTTCTTCCCCCTCCCCGGCCACTCCCCCAGAGACACTCTAGTTCACGATTGGCCCCGGGGTCTTCTGTATGCATTTCCACCCTTTCCCTTAATTGCCAAACTAATTCAGAAAGCAACCACATTGGGATCCAGGATGATCCTCATTGCCCCTTACTGGCCTCGACAAATTTGGTTCCCATTCCTGCATCTTCACCTGCCCTCTGTATTCATCCTCCTTATCTTGTGTTTCACAAGGATAGAGTTTCACTCAGGACTAATCCCTCTTTTCTGCCCAAAATTCCTTCTGAGACAAACCTTAATCAGGCTATTGATCTACCTGTCTTTTTTCCTAACTATTCGAACAGAGCTGAACAAAAGTTACACCAATTGAATGTTCTCAGGCAATTACATTTTTATTTGGATAGGACTAAACAAACAAAAAAATCAGATCAACTCTTCCTATCCTATGCTGAGGGCAAGTAGGGCCTGCCAGTTTCTAAAGTAACCTTATCCAGGTGGTTGGCCTCTATTATCTCTTTGATTTATCAATTGAGACATAAAGAACTCCCTACAAAACCAAAAGCTCACCCGAGCGTTAGCTACGTCGGTAGCTTTTCAAGCAAGACTACCAATGGAATCTATTTGTGCTGCAGCCACATAGGCTAATCCTCATACTTTCATTTCACATTATAAGTTGGATATGGCCTCCAGGAGTCAAGCTGATTTTGGTTCCACTGTGCTCAAGAGTCTGTTCCGATGAGCCACCCAGGGCTAAGGTGCTAGGGACGCTGTCTCATCCAGCAAGAATGAAGGCGAGATAGACAACTTAACATTAAGAAGTTATGTACATACCATAACGTTCCATGTTAGTTGTCTTCTTCTCGCCTTCTTTCTTGTGTCCCACCCTCCATCCCCCTAGCCTGGACAGACCGAGAAGAATCCCTTTTGAGGCCTTCTTCCTCTGGTTGAGTTTTATCTAGGTTACATCCTCCTCTGTTTTTAGTACTGTAGGTAAACCTTGTAGTTTGGACAGGTGTCCTTAAAAAAATTTTCCTTGGTGTTAGCTCTGCCAAATGAGATCTGGGTATCTGACGCCTAGCATTGTGGGATATGGGGTGGCCTCGAGCCAGTAAATAGCTCTCGAGCTTTAGTAGTAGGCCGAGTCGGAGCCGAGGATCGGCTCCGAACCCATCCAGCAAGAAAGAAGGCGAGAAGAAGACAACTAACATGGAACGTTATGGTAGGTACTTAACTTCTTATTCCCAGTTATCTTTTTCTTCCCCATCACACCTCCAACATTTACTGTCTACCTGAGGAAAAATTCTTTGGAGTCTACTTGGGATATAAAAATGCCTATGTAAACATTTCCAAGCAAAGATCCTAAATCTTCTAGACTGTACTGCATATTTGCAAGACCAAACATATATCCCCCATTGTTTCTTTGTGAATTGCATATCCAATCTCTCTTCCCAATCCTTTCTTATCTACTCTGATTGATTCTTATAATTATCATGCAATATTTATATGCTGAAATAATTAATCCTTTCTTAATAGCAAGTTTTGTTCGAGATTCTATTGAAAACTCAACCAGTATTGGTCTTTCATTTAGGATCCACTGTTTCTTTCTCTTTGCCTATACTCTGATATCAGTCCTTGATAGGGAAAACAATATCTAACCTGCAGTCTAAATAAGTTTTTGGCATCTTCCCATATAAGTTCTCCTCTGGTTGATAAACATATACCTCACCTGTGTGGGAATAAAAAAAAATGGACTGCTTGTATCTTGCTATCTATATCCATAAAACAGAGCTTCCAATTTCTCAGTTTTTGTATTATCTTTTGTTTACTCTCTTCCCACATATGCTTAGCTGCCATAACAGAGTCCTTTTTAATCCATACTCCTAAACTACTTCATTTTATCATGTCCCCATTAGTATGGGTATTGTTGAATTAATTTGTGAGTACATAGTTTACAACTATTACATTTGTTTTAATTTCATTAGTTTTGTGTCCTAAAATACTTGAAACTGTCTCAAAATGTTCCACAACACTGAAATGTCCTTTTCTGGTTTCATCATGTATAAAATAATATAATAGCATCTGCAAATGAAGTCAGCTTTTCTTGACTATCATACCAATTACATACTTGAATTTCTGAGTCCCTTATTTTCTTTGACAGTGGTTCTAAATATAATGCAGATAAAAGTGAAAGAGGATACCCCTTCCTGGTTCCTTTTCTCAAACAGAACTTATCAGAGAGGAACCCACCCACTTAAATTTTTGCCTCTGATCCCTCATATATCCTCCTAATTAACCTTATAATTTTATCAGTGAATGCAAATGCCTCCATTGCTTTACTCATAAATCCCAGCTTAATCTGTTGAATGCTTTCTCTTCATAAAGACCTACCAACAACAGCGGTATTTCCTTACATTCTGCTTCCATCTGGATCATCATTGTTCTACGAATGTTTGCCTTCCCTCCACAAAACCACATTGATCCATATCTATCAATTTCAGCATCACCTTTGCCATCCCTTTAGCCATTATAGACAAAAACACTTTATAATCATGGATTAAACTTGAAATGGGCCTATGTGAAGCTGGATCTAATAGGTCTTTGCTATCTTTAGGTATTACAGCCAACACCACTTTCTTCCAGGATATTGGTGCTTCTCCTCCTTTTAAAATATTATTAAACAAAATCTTCCAGATTTTTTCAATTTCTTCCCTTCTAATTTCCAGACTTCCACAGGAATACCATATATTCCTGTGGACTTTCATATGGACTGGTTATAAATCACCATTTTTATCCCATCTCCTCTATCCTAACTGTTAGTAATTGAGCCTTACCTACCATGTTTAATTCTTCCATAAACATTTCCATTTGTACCTTTTCTTGATTTTCATATTTCTTTGCTTTATACATATTTTCATAAAATTTCTGAAATATTTCTAGTACTTGTACAGAACCTCTAGTTTAACTCTTTCTACTTTCTTTTGGCTGAGTTGCGCTAAAAGTTTTTATGCTCTAGAGTTATTATCAAAAAACAGTTGCTTAACAGCAGTCTTTCTAAACTCATGCATATTATCAAGTCAATCCCTTATTTTCTGTTTAGCATTCTGCAATTGTTCCTCTTCTTGTTCTATGAGGTTCCTCCTCATCTGTAATAGTTTAACCTTTGTCAGTCCTCTAAATAATTCAAACTTCTTAACCATATCTCTTTCTTTTATTTCTGCTGTACTTTTAAAACTCCACTTTAATTTTATCCTGTTTCCTAGCTATATTTGCAGAAGAAATTTCTATCTTTTCTAATAACTCCCTAATAATTTGTACTATCCATTCTTTAAATTCCTATCTTCTTAACAGATAGGTGGGAAAGTGCCAGTGTCTCATTTTTATTTCATTACCCTGCATTTTTATTTTAGTTATTATTGGCACATAATCTGACATATTTATTGGATGCATATCAAAACTTTCAATTAGATGCACACATACCTGTCTAGCCTAGCCCTGTATTTGTACCATGGGAATAATATGTAAATTCACTCTGAACTCCTATTAACGAATTCACATCTTCCATATCAAATATTTTCAGAAATATCTTCAAAAATCTACTGTCTTTTGTTATATGCTCCCTTCTGGTGCTCCCAGATTCATCCTCACTGCTACAAATCAAATTCCAGTCCTCACATGTAAATAATATTCCCTGTTGAAAGCTGATTATTTCTCCTAGAATTTTCTTAAGTTCCATGCTATTTTAATCCTCCTCGCTTGCCAGTAGCCCCTTAGTACTACAAATCTATCATTAGTATCTTCTTTTCTCCTTTTCTATGACTATTGAAGCTTCTCTTGCAATTAATATAAATACTCTCCTTTTCCTTTTTTTCCAGATATTCCAACGAATAACCATTCTGAAATCCTTTATCAAATTCACATGCTCAGATCTTTCCAAATGTGTCTCCTGTAACTTAGCTATTTGCACTCTGCATTTTTTAATATGGGTCACTACTCTTTTTTGTATACATCTGTGAGATCACTCACATTTAAAGATAATATAGAAAGTGTTATTATGCTAAGACATTAGTATTCCCACCTGTTATGTGTAACAGCTTTTGTAAATGTCTGGTTTCAGCTTTTGTGTTACATGCATATATTGTTTGACAGGTTTATCGTTTATACAGTTATTTCTTGTCATATCCATTTGAACCTATGTCACATCTTACAAACTTTTTGTTTTAGTGAAAACCCTCAAACAAAAAAATGAACACACCCCTAGAACACCCCTAAAACTTTTTAACTTAACACTAAAACACAAAACTATGTACATCTTCAAATATTAAAGTTTAACCCTCCAAATATGAACAATTGTCCCAGACTGACAGCTACACTGACAGACTTGGATTAACCTATAGGGAAAGTTATCCATGCTAAGATGCATGGTACATCCTGTGCTTCTACTTCTACTAAGTACTGTCTGTTTTGTCATCATTATTCCTCTCCCAAATTATAAGAGCACTTGAATGCTTTCAGAAAACATTATCTCCTACCCATTGAAAGAAAGAAGTGTTCTGTTTTTATTGCCCCTTATCAGATTGTCTCCATAGATACATGACAACCAGATATACAGTTGCCTCTACTATAAGCACTCATTCCTTTGCTAACAGTGATGGCAAACCTATGACACACATGTCAAAGGTGACACACCACAAAGTTTTGGGTGACACACCAGCCTTCACCAACACCAAGTTACCAAAGAAACTTAATGAACAAAAATACAAGAAATATGTGACCCTGCATTTATTTTTTAAAGCTCAGCAACAAAAAAGTCATTAATTGATATTAATCAAATCAAATGCAATGTGTTCCATATTTTATTTTCAGTTGAATTCAAAATTACTATTAAAAGTAGGGTAAGTTTTGGTGCACTATTTTAAGTCCAATTATCAGTGCACATATTGTTTATTCTATTGTAAGTTACTGATTTTTCTTTTACATTTTAATACATGGCAGCACACATGACTGGAATGTATTTTTTAAATAAATGAATATGTAAAGAACTGTTTCCCTTTTGTCATGGGAAGTGACATGCCAGCAGAGTCAAGGTAGGCATTTTCTGAATTTTTGACACACCAAGCCCAAAACATTTACCATCACTGTCTTAATCTAATAATTCTAATCCTGTTTGTTTTGTTGATGTGCAAAAGTTCATCAGAACAGAGTCAATGGATGCATTGTATGCCAGGCAACAATCACCTCTCAGAAGTCTGTATAATACTGACTAAAGCGACAGAACTTTGCGGCAGTGAGCTTAGTACATTATGTTTACTCCCTGTATTCTTTTTGAAAGGAACCTGTGTGGATGTTCCAGTTGCTTCATTTGTCTCATCAGGTACATACAGAAGGGAGCATTATACTCTATACTCTATAATGGGACTGATGAGGGCTGAGTACAGTGGCCTGATGACCTCTGGATCTAGATGCCAAGCCTTTGCTTATAATTTCAGCAATGCAGAAGGATTTTCTTACTACCTTGGGCACATGTTGGTTGAAGGCTAGGTTACTATCTACATGAGTTCCAAGATCCTTGAATAGTGAATCAAGTTTTAGGGTTGTTTTATTGATGACGTAGCTACCTGGGGTGGCCGACTTCCCAAAAGGTACTATAATGCATTCAATGGCTGCTCCCAGTTTGCAATAATCTGCAAACTTAGTTAGCCAGAGGCCTTTGACATTGGCTTTGACATCAAAGAAGTAGATGACAAAGAGGAGTGGGGCTAGCACAGAGCCCCAATGGACTCCACTGGTGACCTACCTGTTTGTGGAGGTGTCCTCACTGTTTCTAACCTCCTGGGTCCTATTAGTGAGCCAGCAAGCTATCAATAATATTATAATGGGGTTTATACTTAGTTCCATAAGTTTGTTGACAGTACCCAAGTGGGTATTGTTTCAAATGCTTTAGCCATCTCTAGGTAGGCTGTATGCACCATTTTCCCCTCATCCATTGCCTTAGTGACCTTTTCAAAGAAGTCCACCAGATGACCTTCCTTTGGCAATGCCAAATTGGGATGCATCCAGTGTCTGGAATTCTCCTGTGTCTTTTTTAATAATTTCCATGATAATTATTTCCATGGTTTTGCAAATAAGACTAGTCAGACTAATGGGTCTATAGTTTCCAGGATTTGTTGATGGTTCTCCCTTAGGGATGACCATGGCAGTCATCCATTCATGTGGCACAAAGCCTTTTTTAAGACTTTAGTTAAATAATGACTTCAGGGGTCCTGATAAGTGTGTTGTAGACTGTTCAGGAGTCAACCTGGGATGTTATCAGGGCCCATTGATGCTGTGTTCTTGGCTTTAGTGAACACAGCCAGTACATACCCCCTAGTTATAGTTGGAGGGGTTATAGTTGAAGGTATTTTGGGGGGTATGTTTGGGGGGGGGAGTAGGAACTGCATTTGTCCAGTAACATTTTTGCTCTATCACCAGACTATGTCAGTATGGCACTAATTACCACTAGTTCAGCACATTGCTTTGAGCTACCTCTGAGGTTTCTGACATAGCTGAAGAAAGCCTCATGATTATCTTTCATCTGGGAGGCTATCTTAACCTCAGAGTTGGCTTTGCTTGACCTATTAGCCATTTTAGTTGCCTGATTAATTTGATGAGAGAGTTTTTATCTTTACAGGAATTACCTTTCCTGATTTTTTGCCATATTTTTTTTCCTTTTGTTGTATATCCAGTTTAATTTGGGATGCCACTAGGGTGATTTGTTTCTGGGACTAGTCCTGGGCTTACTTCTGGTAGGTGCAGCAGCCTCTATCCAGCCTTTGACATGGTTGTATAATGTTTTTGGGAGAAATTCAGCATAGGCTGCTGTGTTCTCTGGGTTTGGATGAGCACTGAACTTTGACAGTTAATAAAAGGTAATTTGCCTAGGAATAGTTCCTAACTGTTAGTGGCTTTAATGGGATTACTGAGTTGATTTTGATTTTGAATGAGACATCTTTATGATCAGACTTTACTAGGGAGGATGGGACTTTGGGGACATGCAGTGTTCTCCCTTATTTGTAAGCATGAGGTCCAATATGTTGGAGCCTCTAGTGGGCGTATTTACTATGTAGTCAAGGGTGTCTGTATTTACAAAGTCCAGGAATCACTTTGGGTTTGTATTCACTAAGTCCAGGAATCTCTGTGCCTGTAGATTTAAGGCCGTGGAGGATTCTCAGTCTATAGCGGGGTAATTAAAGTCTCCCATAAGTAGGGTATTAGGTTGGATGGTAAGTGTCTCCATTAGGTCCAAGTATGCATTGTGAGCTTCCTGAGGCATCAAAGGTGCCCTATAGCTGGCTAGGATATGGTATAAGATTTTGTCTATGTGACCTGGACATGTTGGAACTCCAGCATGTCATCCTGTATGACCACCCTAGAGGTTTGCTTGTTAATGATGTATATTGAAACACCTCCACCTTTAGTCCTTGTTTGTGCAGCTACTGGTCTAAAAGTATGGAAGGAATTGAAACCTTGCACTGTCAGGGTACTCTCTGCCACTTCAAACCATGTCTTGGTAACTGCAGAGCTGTCTACATTCTCGAGTGTAAGGAGGGCTTGGAGGGATTGTACTTTTTATTTATGTTCCTAGCATTGAACAATAACACCTTGGATACAGTTGTGTTGATTTTTCTAGGTTGCTAGGTTTGTCAGTTTGGCATTGCCTAAATAAAGGTACTATGGGGTGGATAACATTTTAGCCAGTATTCGAAAGCCTAGAGGGGAAAGGTGCAGGCCATCTTTAGTAAAGCAATGTTTTCTGTTAACCATGTCTTCCCAAGCTGACAAATATTAGATGCCCTTAGAGAGACACCAGAAAGAAAGACAGTTGTTGAAGTCAGTTATCCTTTGCTCATATTATGGTATCATCCGTGGGGATGGTAATATGTTGCTCAATACTGTGCTCACTCCAGCCTTAAACACAGAGTCTGAAAGCTCCATAATGTTTGTTTTCATATAGTCCAGGAAGGTACATCTCTTGTTATTTGCACTTACATGCTGTATGATGGAATCATGCTGGTACCAGTGGAGTAATGGCGTGTGTGTGTGTGTGTGTGTGTGTGTGTGTGTGTGTGTGTGTGTGTGTGTGTGTGTGTGTGTGTGTGTAATTTGTCACATCCTGGCTCCAGATAAGCATCTAACAGTTATCTTCTCCTTGTTCAGCCTGGTTAGAGGGGCATCAGTATATCTTACAATGGAGTCCCCTATGAGAGTCCTGGGAAGTGTGTTTCCTTGCTTTCAGGGCTTAGTGTCTGGGCTGTACAGATTGACAATATGTGTGGTGTGAGGTTTTGTTTTTTTCTGAATTCCTCTGGGCTTACTGAGGCATAGCTTTGACAAGGGTGGTCTTGGCAAATATTGTTGTTTAAAAAGATTGCTTTTAAGTGCCTCAGCATAAGTTAGTCTATGCATGTGTTGTGTGCTATGTGAGGTGGGTGTTGTGTGCATGGTTTTGACAACCTGATGTGTGCTTTTATGTGACAGTTAGGCTCCAGTGTAATTGTATAAGTACACATCTCACATACTGTGTCTGCTTCTTTAAGGATTAATTGGTTGTCAGTAAACATGAGGTAATTGCTATATTGTCTTAGGATGCCCATATCCACCAAGCTGACTACAGAGAAGTGAGGAAATTTCATATCCATACCGTCCAGTCTTTTGATTGGTGAGCTACAAGGTGGTGGTATAATGGGGTTAGAAGGCTGTTAAAGGTGCTTTGTTGATGCAGACTGATAATGGTGCTGTATTGGGGCAGATTATGCTAAATAGTATTAAATTCTACTAACTTTAATGTTTACACTATACTGAGTTCTACTAAATCTGTAGGTATTGCCACTCAATGCCCAACTACAGTAGAGAGTCAATTATCCAAATGTCAGTTATCCGAACACAGCCTTCCAAAGTTTTCAGATAGGAAAAATCATAAAATCTGAATATGTAAATGTTATATGTATTAGCTTATAGGATCATGGGATCACATAAGGTTACTAGGCTATTGGCCCTGAATCCCTTATAAGCCTAGCCAAGAGTTTATCCCATGTTTAGACAAGTCGGCACCCAAAGACACTATCCAGCAGGGACACAGGTGGAATCCCAGAGGTGTATTTTCTGTTTCCCATCCAGTTATCCAGGTTGCACTTAAAAAGAAATAATGAGGTACTCTGCTTGATGTGGAGAGCGAGTCTATTCCACAGATGAGGGAGTCTCTGGGATACAAATCTGTCTCGCCAACAAGTCCTATTGATATCACAGACCAAGTTGAGGTTGCACGTATGGGTTGCTTGAGTGGAGCTTGACTTGCGGATATGCAGCAGTCCCACCAAGGCAGGGTTTGAGATTGCTTTATATGCCAAAAAGAGGTCACCCCTGAGGAGTCTGTATGAAACTGAGTAGAGGGACAGGGCTTTTAGCCTATCTGTGTAGGGTAGATGTTTGAGGCCCAGGATTCTCCTGGTGAGGAACCTCTGCAGTCTTTCCAGCTGCTGCATGTGCTTTGCAAGGTACATGCTGAAGGGGGCATTGTACTCAATAATTGGCCTTATAAGGGAAGAATACAGGGTTATTATGACCTCTTTGTCCCTGGATGAGATACCCTTACGTATGAGGTGGGCCATGTACAAAGCTTTCTGTACAATGGAAGCAACATGGTGGTCAAAAGTCAGGTTGCTATCAACCTGGGTGCCCAAATCCCTCACTACTGATTCTGTACTTAGGACATTGTTATTAATGTGATAATATGTGGGGATGTCACTCTCCCCAAAGGCGATGATGATGCATTTTTTGGCATTCAGCTTGAGGCCATGTTCCTGGCATCAGTCATTTGTTTGGGTGAGACCCTCTTGGAGGATGTCCACATCACTTGGGGAATTGATGACTGCACCCAGCTTGCAGTCATCTGAAAAACTGGTCAGCCATAGTCCACTGGTTTTGGTTTGCACCTCAGAAAAGTATATCCTGAATAACAGAGGCCCCAAGACCGATCCCTGGGGTATTCCTCTTGTTACGGGTCTACTGCTTGAGGTGACTTCCCCTATTTTGATTAGGTGGGTTCTATCAGTGAGCCAGTTTGCTACCCTGCTGGTAACATATGGATTGATGCTTAGCTAAGTGATTTTATCTATTATGCCCGAGTGAGGAATATTGTCAAAGGCTTTGGCCAGGTCAAGGTAGCACCATCTTTCCCTCATCCATGGCTTTGGTGACTATCTCAAAGAAGTCAACCTGATTTAACAGACATGACCTCCCCTTGACAAAGCCAAACAGTGTGGGGTCGAGTGTTAGAAGGTTGCCAATGACCCTATTAATGAGGTCCATGATAATCTGTTCCATGGCCTTGCAGATCAGGGTAGTTAGGCTGATGGGTTTATAATTTCCCATATCGGTGGACACTCCATCTTTGTGTAAAGGGGTGACAGTGGTGGTTCCCCACTCGGCTGGGACAAAATTGCTACTCAGGCTTTGGTTGAATAGGCTGCCTAATGGTGCTGCAAGTTCATGCCTGAGTTCATGTAGGATTCTGGTCAGCCTCAGTAAGAAATCCTCCAAAACTAGTTACCAAAAACAAAATCACTACTGTTTCTAAAGACAACCACAAAGCATTCTATAGCTATGTCAGGAATCTCAATGGCAACACTCAGATCTGCTCTGAGTTACAGCACAATGGCACTAAATATACAGAACCAACTGATATTGCCAAAATCCTGGCAGATAGGTTCAGTGCTAACTTTACCCACCTCTCACCCCCTAAAGGACCACTCTCTATACCGGAAGAATGCAAAGTTCCTGTAATCACGACTGCACAGGTAAAAAACACACTGTCCAAAGCCAAGAACACAGCATCCATGGGACCTAACAACATCCCAGGCTGCATTCTACACAAACTACAGAACGAACTAGCACCCACCTAAGCACCATGTTCAGTCATAGCCTCACCTCAGGCTTTGTGCACACTGAATGGTGCACAGCGATGGTTATCCCACTCCACAAAGGGGGATCCACCACGGACCCCGGGAACTACCCCTCCATTAGCCTGACGAGTCTGGTCTGCAAGGACATGGAACGTATCATCATGGGACTTACAAACAAAGACATTGGTAATCTCCAAACTCTGGACCCCACCCAGTTCGGGTTTGTAAAAGGCAGATCATGTCTCCTAAACCTGACAGACTTCTTTGAAGCAGTCACCAAAGCCGTAGATCAGGGTAAGGTGGTTCACACAGCCTATCTAGATCTAGCCAAGGCTTTCAGTACCATCCCGCACTCTGGAATTATAGATAAACTCACTAAACTAGGTATAAATCCCTATGTCACAAGATGGGTTGCCAACTGGCTCACTGACAGAACCCACACTGTGAAAGTAGCAGACTCCAAATCTGATTTCAGACCAGTGACAATTGGAGTACCACAGGGTTCTCTCCTGGGTCCTTTCCTGTTCGGTATCTACTTAGAACATGCTGGAGGGATGGATTCTTGTCCCAGAGACTTCCCATTCTCTGGAACAAACTACCTATCTATATATCAAACAAAGCTCCTCATTAGCACTTGTCAAGAAAAATCTTGATGACTGGATGGGAAATAGGAAATTCATCCCGGGGATCACTTCTGTGGCTCTGCTCAACAGGGGCACAGGAAAATAATTTTCTTGGGTGGCGAAAGCCAGGATACCTTTTTGGCTAGGCTTATATAGGCCCTAGGGCCAAAAGCCTAGTACCTACCTATGAACCTATGAACCTATGCAGCCAGGGATGTTTTCCGGTCCCATGGAGGCTGTATTTTTTGCCTTTGAGAGGGCAATGATGACTTGTTCCCTAGAGATAAGGGGTGAGGGACAGGTACTGGGGATGTCCTGATTTATTGATGGGGGGACAGAGAGGAGAAGTTTCCACTGAATCTGTCAACCAGTAGATTGGCTATATCTACAGCATTTGTGTATGTGGTGTCCTTGACCACCAGTTCTGAACAGATCTGGGTGCTTCCTTTGAGAGTTTGGACATATGTAAAGAAGGCCTTATGATTGTCTCTAGTAGATGTGGCCAATATGGACTCGAACTTTGCCTTTAGAGGATTTCACTAATACTCTTATTTGCTTGTTCAGGCTAAGGAGCAATTGCTTCCATCTGGCCACCCACTCCTTCTTGGACCTGGACAGTAATGTTTTCCTTTTGTTATATAGTTTATTTATTGCAGATGTCCACCAGACAGGTTTACTCTTCCTTGCAGAGGATGATTTTGTCCTGTTGGGTATTCCTGATTCAATGCATATATATAAATGCTCGTATGGTATTTTGGTGTAGTTTTGGACATTGGTGCCAGTTCCTACAGTGGGGGAGGGGCTGTGAAGCTGTTTATACCATCCCTCAGGAGGTTGTAATCAGCTTTGGATAAGTTTTTTTTGTTGATCCTAGATAGAAGGGGGTCAGGGGAGATGGTGACTTTGAAAGTGACCACTTTATGGTCAGATCTTAACAGGGAGGATGATACTGTAGGGATGCTGTGGTGGTTACTCATGTTGGTTAATACCAAGTCCAGGATATTATCACCTCTTGTGGAGGTATCGACTAGCTGTTCCAAGGCATTTGCATTGATAAAATCGAGGAATCCCTGGGCATTTGTGTTCTGGCATGAGTAATTTTTCCAATCTATGGTCAGGTAATTAAAGTCACCCAGGATCAGGGTAAAGGGTTGAATCTTGATAGATTTGAAGAGGTCCAGATAGGTGGAGTGGGCATCTTGAGTCAAATTTGGGGGGCTGTAGCTAACTATAATTTGAATAATGTTCTTGTTAATGGTTAACTGCACCTAGAGTGTCTCTTGTGCATCATACTCTTTGACCAGCTTGGACATGTGTGTGTGTCTTTAATATATATATTGAAACTCCACCTCCTCTGGCTTTGCTGACCACAGTTTGGGGTCTGATTGTGTGATAGGATGAGTAACCAGGTACGGTTGGGGTGCTGTCAGGAGCTTTGAACTAGGTTTCTTTGACTGGATAAATGTCACCATCTTCCAGGGTTAAGAATGGTTGCAATGAGTGCAGTTTCATGTTTAGACTCCTAGTGTTTAGCAACATGACCTTTAATTTGCATTTTGTTGAAATTTTTTTGTTGGTAGTATTGACCTCATGACTTTTCCTAAAAAAGGCACTATGGGGGAGGCAAGGGCCTTTGCCAGAAGCCTGAAGTTCAAGTGAGACAGATACAGGCCATCTCTAGCAAAGCATCATGGTCTGTTGATCATATCTTCCCAGGCTGTCAGGTACTGGATCCCTCTGGAATGACACCAGAAACTAAAGCCAATTGTTAAAGTCAATCATATTTTGTTTGTATTGAGGCATCATTCTGGGTGACGGTAGAATGCTACTTAAGGCTAGGGACATAGCTGTCTGGGACACATATTCAGCAAGCTCAATCATGTCTCTCTTCATATAGTCCAGGAAGGTACATCTCAAGTCGTTCATGCCAACATGGACTATGACAGAGTCATAACAGTACCTGTTGTTGAGAGACTTGAGTGCGTGTGTGATATGGCAGATTCTGGCAGTTAACAAACAACTTACCGTGACTTTCTCCTTATCCAGCCTGGTGAGAGGTACATCTGTGTGTCTCACAATGGAGTCTCCTATGACTAACATGTTGGGCTGATGCTTAGGCCTTAGTGGTTGTGAGACACTGATTTGTGGACTATGCATGGTATGTGTGTGGAGGGTTGTGGAGTTCTCATGTGTTTTTTGAGCTTGTAGCCTGCTTGTGTGTGAAAAATATTCTTTATTGTCTACCTGAATTGCTGAATGGTTAAAAAGTGTATTGTCTGTGTGCAGAAAACACACAGTTTTAGAAATTTTTTTCCAGTTTAATGTATGTTTGATTATCCGAACTACCCTTGATCTCAATTAGTTTGGATAATTGACTCTCTACTGTAACTGCTCTAAGCTTGTTGGCGTGCAAGTATTTACTTTATATTTCTGCTTTACAGGGTATAGTTTTATGGATTGTTCTACAGGGGAAAATTGCTTTCAAGGTAATTGCTGCTGTACAGGGAACTGCCAACCCCATGCAAACACTCAAAATTCATACCAGCAAAAAAAAAAGAAAGAAAGAAAGAAAACTAAATAATGAGCCCTCTTTTTCCCAGCTCGGACTGACCAGGTAAACACTTTCTGTCACAAGATGAATACACCCAGTTCTGCTAATGTAAAAACATGGTAGAAGAGACTCACAAGTACAATGTTTCCACAAACTAATTAAACAACTAAGTAGAAATCCCTTCCTAAAGGTGATTTCAGTACAGTCTTACAACAGTAAGGATGAGGTAAAGAGCAATTTTCTTTACAAAAATACAGTGAAATACACACATAAAAGCAGGAAACAGTAGCAATCAGACAAAATAACTTAAAACAAGTGTGATTTACTGATTAAATGTACTTAATTTTGCCTGGATGGCACTGGATACAAGTAAAATACTTCTGGAATAGAAACTAGGACACCAAGCTTTGCCAAGGTCTAGGAAAATGAGCAGAATATGTAATAAAGCAGGGTTACTCAAGCAATGCTGGTTTATATATTTGTCCTGCACAATCAGATTTTAAAATAAACCCAACAACAATATGATAACAATAGGAAAACAGTACTCAAGCCGCTGAATCACTTACAAATGCCTTCTACCAGCACCTGCAGGACTGCATGGATAAGGCAATCCCAAGCAAAACAAAGACTCTTTGTACCAAAGGCAAGCGTCCAGTCTGGTGGACCCCAGCCATAAACAAACTCTACAACAAAAGGAGGAAGCTACTACAAGATAGAGCAAAATCCTTAAAAGGTAAGACACCCTTGATCACTATAAGTAAAAAACTAAGAGCTCTCATAAAATCATCCAAAGCAAATTTTGAGAGAAAAATAGCTAAAGACTCAAAAGACAATCATAAGGCCTTCTTTAGCTATGTTAGAAACCTGGGAGGAAACTCCCAGATATGCTCAGAACTAGTTCAAAATGATGTGAAGATTACTGATCCTACAGACATTGCCAACATACTGGCTGACAGGTTCAGTGCAAACTTCCCTCCTCCACCAAAAGGAGAGATATCTATACCAAGCGATTGCAGCCCCCAAACATCTCCAACGCCCAAGTGAGAACTGCTCTCTCCAAAGCAAAAACACAGCATCCATGGGACCTGATGGTGTCCCCGGCTGTGTGCTCCACAAACTCAACGAGGAATTAAACCCACAGCTAGGACAGCTGTTTAATCATAGTCTTACCTCTGGATACGCACCCAGGAGTGGCGCACTGCAACTGTGGTCCCACTTCACAAAGGCGGTGCCTCCACCGACCCTGGAAATTACCGGCCCATTAGCTTGACAAGCCTTATCTGCAAAGCCATGGAGAGGATCATAATGGACCTCATAAATAAAGACATAGGGAATTTGCAGACTTTGGATCCATCCCAGTTTGGCTTTGTCAAAGGCAGATCATGCCTTCTAAACTTGGTTGACTTTTTCGAAACAGTCACCAAAGCCATTGATGAGGGAAAGGCAGTCCATACAGCCTACCTCGATCTGGCGAAGGCCTTCGATACAATACCCCACTCGGGTATCATTGAAAAACTCAACAGCTTAAATGTTAACCCATACATCACAAGATGGGTTGCAAACTGGCTGAGTGACAGAACCCACAGGGTCAGAGTTGCTGGCGCCATGTCAGACTCAAAGCCTGTCACAAGTGGTGTACCACAGGGCTCAGTCCTGGGCCCACTCTTGTTTGGTATCTACTTTTCCAAAGTACAAGCAAACACAGGAGGGTTATGGCTGACAAAGTTTGCAGATGACTGCAAACTGGGCCATAGTAGAAAACACATCTGACACAGATATCCTTCAGAAGGGTCTCACAGAAACGGATAACTGGTGCCAGAGCCATGGCCTAAAGTTAAATGCCACAAAATGCATAGTCATACCCTTCGGGAAAAACAAGGTTACCCCTAGCTACCAAATAGGTGGCAATCCACTGAGCACAGAAGAAGTTATCAGGGACCTGGGGACCCAGGTTGATAGTAGTCTGTCATTCAACACCCATGTAGCTAAAGTAGTTAGGAAGACCTTCTACATTGCCCACCTTATCATGAAGGGATTCTCATCTAGATCAAGGGAGGTCATAGTCTCCCTATACTCATCACTCATCAGACCAATGATTGAGTACAATGCCCCATTCGGAATGTATCTGACCCGACACTTGCAGCAGCTGGAGAGGCCACAAAAGTTCCTCACCAAAAGGATAAAGGGTCTCAAACATCTGTCCTATGCTGCCCGACTGAAAGAACTCCAGCTCTATTCAGTCGCCACCGCTTGCTCAGAGGTGACCTTTGCCTAACATACAAGGCCATGTCAAACCCAGATTTGATGAATATGCTTCACCTCAAAAAATCTAGATCCGTCAGAGCCACAAGGGCGGGAGACTTAAACCTCGACACGGCTATTAATAGGACGTGCTGGAGGGATAGATTCATCACCCAAAGACTCCCTATGCTGTGGAATAAAATCTTGGTATATGTGAGGCAGAGCACCTCGCTGGCCTTGTTCAAGAGAAATCTTGACCAATGGATGGGAGATCGCAGATATACCCCAGGGATTACCTCAGTGTCACTGCTCGACAGAGGCACAGCAAAATAATGGGTATAGTTCCCCATACTAAAGGGGTGGCGTAAGCCACAAAACTATGGGCTAGGCTTGTAAATGCCCTCGGGCAGATAGCCTAGTATGAACCTATGAACCTATGATAAGATGTTTCCCCCACAGCCAGCCCCACTTCCATTTGTTGACTGTAATGATTAGCCATAAAACTACAGCTCTTATGAAGCATAGACCAAAAATATGAGGCAATATCATATCTCCTGTGATATTAGGGACAGTTTCAGCTTTCTTTCATATGATTGGCAGAAAATAAATATTTTAACATATTTCATACAAAAATGCACATTAGTCATTTGAAGCCAGATTTTAAAAGCATGAAACAGGATGGAAACTTTGCCCTCATCCACAAATAATATCTCCACAAACTTAGTGTCTCTGGTCCTCAGTGATTTGCCAGAAAAGGCACAGACCAATCATAAGGCAAAGTCAGGGATAGTCTGCAGGATCTGGGATTTTTTTAATGCACACAAACAGTAGCCAAAAACTACTGCTGACTTTTTGTTGAGGAAACATAAGCTGCTTTCATCCACAGCCAGCATGCAGCTCATAATTCTCAACCCCTTTGTGTAAGAATCAAGGATAGTGTCATAAGTAATTAGGGACAATTTTTAAATATTAATTTAAGTTAATAAAGTTTTGTTTACATTTGTTCATTGGGAAAGTCCATCTGGGAATTAAAACTCATTTTCAGTTGAAGCCCGAGAACAAAGCAACATTGTTACAGAAAAATATATTGTGACAATGTGTAAAACATATATTAAAGCAAAAACATTTATAACAGAGACATATCAAGAGTTAGGCAATTAATTAATTGCATTGTGCAAGTGAAATATTTATAAAAATTTATGCAGACAGTTTTGAATATTGAATTGTAGCACATATACATTATGTATGTATCCATGTCACTATGCTGCTATAACAGGAGTGGCCATGTATGGGGTTTGATATTGCACATCCATAGGGTACTACAGGTACATTCATTGATGTAAATAATAGCAAGGCAAGCCTAACTTTTACCCCATTTAGTAATTAGAATGTCCAGATGGGAAGTTTCAATTTCAGTAGAGTTCTGAGGAGGAAAGCTCAAAAAAAGAAGCAAATGAAGGAAATACATATCAAGAACATATCTGAAGCATCACCATGTATGGTCATGGTTTACAGGAGTAATCCCTGGCATGTACAGTAGCAGATACTATCCAACTACATCCTCATACCAGCCGCAGACATGTCTGATTGTGACATGCTATCAAAGAACATGACTAGGCCTAGTCCTGCATGTTGAGAAACCCCACTGAAGGTGTACTCTAGTGACTAGCTTTGGTTCTTGCTGTGGTAATGTGATAACACTAAACCAAAACTGTATGTTCCTGTAGTTTTTGTGTTAGTGTACCACATTTATGGAACATGAATAAGCAGGCCTGTAACACAAACCCAAACATTTTTTTTTTAATTTTGTTTTAGAATCTACATCTCACTAAAGATAACTGCAAAGCACTGCTCCACTATGTAGAAAGTCAAGTGATTCTTCGAACTTTGGGCCACTAGGCACTCAAAGAGCAAAACCCTTTCATATATGAAACATTGTGCAGATATGTAGCTGGATTAAAAATTTATAAGAAACCTGAAACAGTTGAATAAATATAATCAGGAGTTACAGTGACTCAAATTATTATAAAATAGAAAGTCTGCATAAAGAAACAACTAACAGTTAAACAGCAAAAATAGAGCAATACAACACTACATACATTTACCAAAGATCACATTTTTAATAACAGATATGGACATCATTCCAAGCAAATTTAATGACATATATACTGTTAGTTGTATTTTCCACATACTTGCTCATCTAAGACTTGATATGGTTACGTTAGAAAAATACAGCTGGGCATTATTTCCACAAAACTTTGAATAGCCTCACTGAAGGCATACTCCAATGACCAGCCTCGATTCTTGGTGTGGTAATCTGATAACACTGAAGTAAAATTGCACTTCCCTACAATTTTTATATTAGTGTACCACACTTATGAAATATGAATAAGCAGTTCTATGACATAAAATCAACATTTTTTCCTTTTTGTTTTGTTTTGGAATCTGCATTTCATTAAAGATAAATACAAAGCATTGTTACAGCAAGTTTGAAGACAAAACATAACCTTCTACTACCCTTCACAGTTCTCTGTGCCACAGATTTTACATACAGATTTATTACCTGGGCAAGCGTACTTGGCTGTCACATGTTAAGATCTGAATATATATGCAATGGATTTTCATAGTCTCATTTTCAGACATAGTCTACAAAATGCAGTAATAGAGAAAGAAAACGCAGGCATTTTTCAATCCAAAAGTTAGAAGTAGCCCACACTGTTCTTTAAAACATTCCTTTTAAAGCTGTTGTAATTTTGGTATAGCTATTTTAATAAATACCCAATTAAATAAAGTAAGCTTATACAGTGGTTCCCTACCATTAACTGTAAAGCATCTAGAATATGAAAACATTCACTTCTGAAAATAAAAAAATGCTTCACTTTCTGACCCTCATATGAATTTTAAAGGCAAGTGCTATGATTTTAATGCTGTTACAGTGAAAGGTGAGTCTTAAGCAATATACATTGTATACACTTGTTAGCAAGAAGGTCTGGGAAAGCTATAGATTATCCAAGATATATAGCAATATGCATTGTACAGCCTTGTAAACATGAAAGTCCTGCAAAGTTACAAATTACCCAGACTTCAAATTCTGCTGGGAACCCCAAAAGTTGTAGACGTGTTAGTGTAAAGTGCACAAATATATGATTGGACTTACAGACAACATATTTTACATCAACCTGCATTTTCTGAAGGATAAGTAATATGAAGCTTGAATTCCAGCATTGCTGATTGACTGAAACCCTCACTGAGTATTGAATTATTGATTGATTGACTGCAACCCTCAGTGATTTGTAAAATAAAAGTTTTATGAGGGACATGGCAAAAATATGAGACAAAAAAATTGGGGGCATTTTGCAAAATCAGGACTAGTTAAGCGTTATGGTACATACCCTTCTGGACTGCAATTGTCATTAAGTAATATTATATCTACCAAAGCATTACAGCAGAAACCAGTGCCGAAGAGTGTAGACTACCCTACACCAACTCAAAACAATCGAAACAGACACTGTAGAGGTGCAGGTAAAAAGCAGAGAACACTCCAAGAATCAGCAAAACAAATTTATTAAATCCACTCTAACCACGAAAAAAAAAAACAAAAAAAAAACCAAATATATTATATCTAGCTGCCTGCCAAGATTAAAAAAGAAAAGAACTTCATGTTGTTGTAAACCAAGCTCTCCACTCACTACTTCCTGGCTTTCTGCTTATTAGTTTCCCAGTGACTCATGAAAACCCAACAAGCTGTAGCTGTTACCTTGGTATAGTGAATTGCCATGGGTTGCTTATTTCTTTCTTTCTTTTTAAGTAACCATAAAAGTAAGAAAATAAGTAAAACAAAGTACAGACACTGGCCTATACTGAGCATATGCAAGCAGTATGTACTGTAAATATGCCTTTCTTTAAACAAAAAAAAACTGCAAACAAATAAACAGTTATAATTAAGAAACAACAAAGGAAAAGATTATGTTTATTGTTCTTGTTGTTGCTAAAAATAAACAGTTATATTTGGCATGTTAGCTAACTAAAACAGCTGTATTAAACACAAAAGGGATTTTTTAATAATTTATTTCTTTGGATAAGGATAACCGTGGTCCCCTAGTGCTGTGGGCCCTATTTTGCCTCTGTTATAATCTTGTCTGAAGCCCTCAGCATAGCTGATTGTCAAACAACAGATGGCAGAGACGCCCATGGACTTGTGCAGCTTTCCATGAAATCTTTGGCACCCAGACATGGATCTTCCTTTTCCAAAGAAGACCTATTAAAGAAGCATTTGAATTTTCTAATAGCCACTACAGATGGCGAGGAAGACGCAGCAGCTACTTGGTGGAGAGGTGTTCCTCTTGATCACCTTCAATGGTTTCATCTTCAAGGTCCTTCCATTCTATGAGTAGCCTTAACAAAGCAGATGTAGAAAGGATGATACAGAGTTTCCTCTGTATACAGATCCAATAGGGGGACCTCCCAGTGCTGTCCCTATTGGACACCCTAGGTATGGACCTGTCTACCCCTCTATTGCTTTCTCCGATCCTGGTCTTACCTTCGGTTCTAGTGCCCAAGCCTTCCCTGAGCACCTACATTGGAACCAACAGTCCTCTCGACTTTGATTCCAAAAGTATCCATTACTGTGTCGACTTCAATTTTGTTAGATCCTGACAAGTCTTGGAACCAAAGTCTCTGACCTGAGACTCAAGGAACTAACTTAACTCTGACACTTTCAGATCTGTCTCTCTCCTTTCAGGCCTCAGTGCTCGATAGCCTGCCTCTGCTCTCGGCCTTGGAACTGGGGTGAGTCAGAGCAGGGGATGTTCCTCCTATCGCCCTTTCAGATTAGAGGACTGCTTCTTTGGCTCTAATTATGGCCATGACTTTTGAGGCATTTGAAAGGGTTCTTACTAGACTGAGAGAAGAGGAGTCGCTTTTGCAGTCAGTTCCTTCCCACCCCCTTATGGAGACTGCCTCTGACTCTGTACCTCTGGATCGACTGGGTCAGTCAGCCTCATTCAGCCTTGTGGGTGATCGTCATGTGTGTGCTCCCAGTCTGATTCTGACCCTTCCCTGGAAACCCAAATGAGGCAGTGTGCTAGGAAACAGATGTGTAAAATGAGACATTTGGACTCCTCCTTGTGGTCAGTCATGGATGACACAGACTTGTATGATAGTGAAGGGTCCTCAAGATCCCCTCTGGAAGATGTCACCTTTGATGATATTACAGAATTAATGAAACAGCAACGGGTTGTTCCATCAGTGTGACCTCTGCTGAGGAGTCTGTGTTCCTCAAATCATTTGAGCTTGGCTCTTCTATCACTTGGGTGATGCCACCCACTGTTGACATTATAGATCTGGCAATACAGTGGTCATGGAAGGATCCTGACCTGGAGGAGCCGATTCAGAGGACATGGAACAAGGTCTTGATAACCCCAAAGAACAGAACACACTGGAGCAAGGGTCCCCCAGTAAATGCCATGGTTGTGATGGCAGCCACAAAGAACAAACTCTTGGAGGAGAGTACATTTGTCCATCCCTATAACAGGGAGATCAGGGCATTGAACAAGTTTGGGAAATGGACATATGCATCATAGACATTTGTACTTAGAGTGCTGAACTACCTTGCCCATATGACATGCTTCCAGCAGGACCTGGCCAAAGAGCTCATCAGGTCTCTGTTGGGTAACTTACCTTCAGACATATAGCAATCAGAGTCCCAGCTATCTACCTTACAGTTGCTGTCTAGCATATCAATGCATCTGATTTCCAGTGCAGCTAGAATAGTAGGCGCTGATATAACCAGCTTCTGGCACACCTGGATGTGATTATATTACTTTGTGGAAGATTTCAAGATGTCCTTTATTTATGCCCCTTTTGATAGTGCCACTGTCTTCAGAGTGGAGGTTAAAGAGATGCTCACCAGGAGCAAACAAGATGGTAAGACCTTGTCTGCTGTTGGAATCCACTTCTTGACCTCCCCCCAAAGGACCTTTCTGAGGAACCAGAAAGGGAGGAAGAAGATGTGGTTCTGGAAATCTCAGGGTTTTAACCAAGATGCTACTTTGGACAGACCTCCCTGGGACATAGGGGGAATAATTTTAATAGATGTTGACCTAGGGGCAGAGATGGACCACAAAATTAAGGATTTTGTGGTCCTTTCACTGAGAAATTTGATCAGTGTTCATGAAGGGTTGCCATATTGGCACATTCTGGAGACAGTCAGGGGTGCTTATCCCTCCACCCTCACGTTTGGTAGGCTATCACACAAGATACATGGGTGGTGAGGATAATTGCCAGAGCCTTCACTATTCCTTTTGTTTCCCATCCTCAGAAAAAGAGAAGGCTTACCAATCTACCACCCAGTCAGATGGAATCTGTAACTGCAGAAGTAAAAAAGCTGCTAGAAAAAGAAAGTCATCCAGTAGGTCCCCCATGACTGGTTAGGATCCAGTGTCTGTTACAGGTTCTTTTTAGTTACAAAGAAAACAGGGGACCTCAGTCCAGTTCTGGATCTGAACTACCTCATTCAGTTTGCAAAACAGATGAAGTTCTGGATGGCCATGGTTCAGTCCATTGTACATCCTTTGAGAAAGTATGACTGGATGTGCTTCATATATCTCCAAGATGCATAATATCATGTCAAGATAGTGAAGCAGTCCAGGAGATTTCTCCATTTCTGGCTGGGAACCAATCATTTAATGCTCTGGGCACTGACTATTGCTCTCACAACAGCCCCCAGGTGTTTCCCAAATATGTGGCAGTAGTAGTCGCAATGTATCTTCAACCAAGGATCTTCTAGTCCAGCAAAGGCACTTCTTGCTCCAACGTGACCCACAGTTGGGAATTACAGTCAACCATAAACCTGGAAAAGAGTCAGTTGACCACTGCACAACAGATAGAGTTTATTAGATGAAACCTGGATATGATCAGTCAAATAGCCAAGCTAACAAAGTCTAGGGTATCATTCCTAAATCAGGTAGCCTTCCAGGTGCTTCACCACCCCTTTCCTCCTACAAGGCTCATTCTCCAGCTTCTAGGCTTAATGGCCTCAATGATCACACTATTTCCCCTATCAAGGCATTAAATGAGAGTTCTTCAATGGACCCTGTCAATTCAATGGTCCCTGATGTCACACTCACTACATACTCAGATTTATCTCACACCAATTTTCAGGACTCATATCAGTTAGTGGTTAACCTCTCCAGTGGTGTTAGATGGTTGACCCTTCTCCCTAAAATCTCCAATGGCTACAGTAACCATGGATGCTTCCCTTCTGGGATGGGGGGCATTTTAAAGGGAAAACAGTCCAAGATTCTTGGTCACCCATTGAGACTAGTCTTCATATCAATATCTTGAAGATGAGGGCAGTCCTTGCACTGCAGACCTTTCAAAACTCCCTTCCTAAGGGTCTGATTTCTAAACAGATGGATGACATGGCAGTGCTCTAGTACATCAACAAGCAAGGGGGAACCCACTCATATCCACTTTGCTGGGAAGCCACGTTAATGTAGCAATGGTTGATGTCTTCCCATCACTTTCTTACAGCAACACGTATTCTGGGGACTTCCAGTGTTCTAGTGATCAAGGTGAGCAGGTCTGTTCTTCTGCTTCACAAGTGGACCCTCAATCAGACAGTGGTATGCAAATCTTTAGTGACTGCGGCCCACCTTGTTGTGAACTTTTTGCTTCATACTAAACTTTGTACTAAACAAGCACATACGTACCTAAACAAGTGCAGCAGTTACTTTGCCCTAATCCCACATGTCGGGATCAATGCAGCAGTTACTTTGCCCTGATCTCGCCATGCGGTCAATCACCGAGGAATGGTCTGGTCCACAAATTACTTCAGGTCTTCTGTATGTCTTTCCCACCATACCTTTGATTCCAAAAGTTATCCAGAAAGCCTGAAGGACAAGGCCAGAGTAATCCTCATTGCCCTCATTTGGCCTGGCACTTTTGATTTCTGTTCCTCTGGCCTCATCTAGTACATCTGCCCTGGACATTGGACTACCATTCAAATCTCCAGAATCAACCATCTGCGGAGTCTAACCTAACCTTGATCTAAAGACCCTGAAGTTAACCACATGGTCCTTCCAATTCTAATGGTGGCCAAAGATGCTAGACTGTCTGCTCTGGTAGTCCACATTTTATTAGCTTCACAAAAGCCAAATACCTGAAAGTTTTATCTTAGGAAGTGGAAAATGTTTCCATTTAGGCATCTTCTAAGAGAGCAGATCCTTTTTCAGCACCTATTCCATCTATTCTGGACTTCTTGTCAGACCTTTTCCAGAAATATTTCAGGTTTTTAACCATCAAGGTTCAACTAGCAGTCATTTCCTATTCCCATGTTGGACAGAATCAAACTCCCATCACTTTCCTAAAGACTTCAAAGCTTTTCTAAATGGAACCTTCCTGTTGAGACTCTCTTTTAAGGATCCAGTTCCTCTGTGGGACATTAATATTATGCTTCAGGCCTTAACTCAAATTCATTTTGAGCCTGCAGCCATAACAGATTTAAAATATATTTCTTGGAAGACCCTCTTTCTGCTGGCTGTAACTTCCTCAAGGAGGATTTCAGAATTGCAAGCATTGTCCTGTAAACCTCCATATATGGTCTTCCATAAGGACAGGGTGTCTTTGAAAACAAAGCCCAGTTCTCTTCCAAGGGTGGCATCCAAAATGTACCTTAATCAGACTCAGTCTGCCAGTATTCTTCCCAAAATTTTCTAACAAAGAGGAGGATATTTTACATTTACCAGATATTCAGGGACAACTCTGATTTTATTTACACAGGACTAAGGACATTAGAAAATCCAGTCAGCTGTTTGTTGCTTTCAATAAAGTGAATGTTGTCCAAAGTGTATTGAAAAACACTTCATCTAGCTAGTTTTAAGACTGCATGTTTGTGTATGAAAAAATGGGACTGTCCTTACATAACAAAGTAAAGACTCATTCTGCAAGGGCAATAGCTACTTCTGCTTTTAATGGCAGACTTCCTATTGGCAAGATTTCTGCTGCAACCACTTGGTCTATTCTTCACACATTTGTATCTTACTACAAGATGGATGTACAGTCCAGATTATGTTCATCCTTTGGCTCCACCATTCTCAGGAATATCGTTACTTGATAACTACCTAGGTGTTTTCGGTAGCTTGGGAATTTGTCCCAAAGGTTGAATCAGACAAAATAGACATCATATAAGAAAGTTCTGTACATTTGCTAGAGCGGTGTTGTCTTGTTTTTGTCTGGTTCACCATCCATCTCTCTGTTCCCCTTTTCAAAATTGTCACCTGGTGCTCCTTTTGAATGCATGGACCTCACCAGGAGCCTTGTCCTTGAACAGCTTTCAGTTTCTGTTTTCTCATATTATGGTCACTTTCCTTAGTCCATATTATAGGCTAGCCTGTGTATGCTGTTTGTTGAATAATTTTCTGATTATGAGCGGGCAAACTCAACCTCAGTTATTTTGGAGGAACTATGGATAGTGGAGGCATCAAGGTCCTGGATCCACAACTTCTAAGAGGTGCTGAGGTTGAATCCTATTGGATCTGATAATCCAAAGGTTGAACTAGATGAAAACAAGACAACACAGATCTAGTGTTATGTCATTTAATTCCTGAGCAAAACTCCCTCTAGCTCGCATCCCTGCAATCATCTCTCATATACTACAGCCAGATTAATGTTTATATCTCATCTCTTCCTCTATAATATCTCTTAGCCTTCCCCTAAACTCTCTATACTGCTTATACCCCTCTGCCTTCTACCTTCAATCTCTCTACATCCGTACACAATTAAATCAGTACTTTTTACTTACTACCCTTCCTTACCATACGTATTCTGCATTGTTACCAGACTCCTCACAATACAACTTCATCCTCATTCGTATCATATCAATATTTCCTTATACGTACCTATCAATCCCACCTATCATTTTAATCTACTCTACTCTACTCCTCCCAGTTATCTCTGCCAGCTATAATGGCATCCTTCCACTCTCCTCCCACCACATGACATGCCATCACCTGTGCTTACATCCTTTAAAATCTCAAATATGTCACTACCTCATCTTCTGTCACTATTATTTCTCACCATACTCTCACTCTCAACCAGCTATCTATCACAAGTCACTCTTCCACTGTTACTTACCAACACCTACCATGCGGTATGTACACCAGAATACCTCAACACATTTCTCCATTATCTCCTCCAGTCTACTCAACCTTAATTACATTAGCACCCGAAATACAAGCAAGCAGCACATGCTCCACCTTTATCCAAAATTATATATAAATTCAAGACCAAATATAAACATACTTCAATAGCTACATTGATAACTGGACAATAATACTCCGGGGGTAAAATATCCCAATCCCAGACCCATTCATCTAACCCCAGATTTCTCTAAACCAGCCCCCAATCATCCTGAAACAGCAACAGGCTACTGCTCCAACTACCTAGGACTTAAAATATTATATAGTAACATAAGAAGTCTCAATAACAAAATTACAGAAGTTCATGTCTGTATAGTCTACTATTCCCCAATCTCTTCATAGCCACAGAAACATGGTTAAAGCTAATTAACAAAAATACAGAAATACTCCCACCAGGTTTTAATATGCTCAGACTACAACAAACAAAACAGTGTACAAGGCAGGCAACCAAAACTCATAAATAGAAAAATACCTTTCTGCCAGTCAGACCAATGGTGCAAATAACGAATGAACTTGTAGTTGTCCAAAATCAGTTTAATCCAACAATAATCACAGTAGTCAAGCACTTTCGTCCAGCACACACTGGACTTCTTCAGAACTAATAAAACAATTAAGAAAACAGCCATTTAAATACATTTCAACAACCAATAAAAGAAAAGCATTTAAATACAAGTAATTAGTTATTTAAACAGCCCTATAGATAGCTATGTATAAAAACAGGCATTTATATTTTGAAATCACATATAAATAACTTACAAAGAAAGTGCTCTATGTTTTAAAAATGGCATAATTGAAACATGTTCATTAATCCCAGGGGAATGGGATGCATTTAACCTTAGTTGCCAATTCATCTCTTTTCTCTCAAGTGTGTTTGCCCAATCCCCCCCCCCCTTGGATTCATCTCAACTATTTCTAAAATACCAAATAAAAAGTGTGTACAGTCCCTATTACTATACAAATGCTTAGAAAGGGCATTAATATTTTTCTGTCTAATAGCATAAATGTGCTCATAAATTCTTCTACGGAGAGCTCTTCCCGTTTTCCCTTTATAAAAATTAAAACATTTTTGACAAACTGCTATATAAACCAAACACTTCGTACCACAATTGCCTACCATTGTCCTCACCTTAATACCAAATTCACCAATGTATAATATTACCTCTTTTAAAATAAACTTACAATAATTACAATGACCACAGCATATTGTGCCCTTATCCAACATACCTTTAAACATAATTGGTCGTTCAAACAAAAATTTTAAGTTTGCACATGTTCTAAACACAAAACTAGGGTTATTACCCATAACAACCTGAAGCTCCTTATTTGCCCAAAATAAATTCCAATTTCTACTTAAAATCTCCTTAACTTTTTTACTGTAACACCCATAAGTCAGGACCATACTATTTTCATACTCTTTTGGCCTTTTTTCCTCCTTATTAGTGTCAGTAGTGGTTCCTAATAAAGGGGTATACCTCAAACCTCAATTATCTTTCACTAACTTATACATTTCAAGAACCATTTTTTAAGATAACCTCTATCATAAAAATAACCCTTCAAAATGTCCATCTCCCTGATGACACTATTTAAAGAAGAACGCATTCTAGACACTCTGATGAAGTGGCCTTTAACAATACTTTTTTTCATATAAAATGGATGACTACTACTATATTCCAAATAATCATTGGAGAATGCCGGTTTTCTATATAAAGTGGATGAAAACTCTTTCAAGATAGTGTCTATACTAATAGACACATCTAAGTAACTGATTGTCTCATTATTATGTGTGGAGGTGAACTTAAAATAATCACAAATATTATTTATATAATCACAAAACTGTTCACCTATCCCATTTTCTCTCCACATAATAAAAATATCATCCAAAAACCTTAAATACATACTCCATTTACTTCCGAATTCAGTACAGAACACATTCTTTTTCTCCCAACTAAACATAACTAAATTGGCAAATAAAGGAGCACAACTTGAACCCATGGCAACCCCTAAGTTCTGTTTAAAATACTCCTCTTCAAAACAAAAATAATTATGTTTCAATATAATGTCCATAGCTAACATAACAATATTTAAAAGGGTATTATTTAAAGAAGATTTTTCACACAAGGCCTCATAAAATAATTCTAAACCAATATCATGTGGTATAGATGTATAAAGGTCACAAACATCAATAGTGGTAAAGGTACAATCATCATCATATAATTCCTTTTTAAATTGTGTAAGGAAATCCCACAAATCTTTTAAAATATAATCAATAGGCAACAAAGCATCTCTCAACAACCTATCCACAAATATGCCTAATGAATAAGTCATACTATATCGGGATGGAATAATAAGCCTATAAGGGTGTTCAAAAATGTCCTTATGTATTTTGGGAATACCAAAAGCTAATGGTATAACTGGACATTTATTAGTCAAAAAATTGAAAATGACTTCATTAATATTTCCTTGAAATAAACTATCTCCTAACATTAAACTAATTTTATTTTGTGCTATGTTAATTTCATTTTTAGAGACAACCTCATATTTCTCCTCATCATGCTACATAGCAGAAATCTGACAGTCATAATCAATTTTATTGACCAAAACAACACCCCCCCTTAATCAGGCTTTCCAAAATGTTACTTTCATCCAGAGATAAATTATACTCATCCCTCTTATTTGTGGAGTATAACTTAAAAATTTCCTGTGTGCATACTTCCTCATAGGACGCTATTGCAGGGTGTAATGTGGGATTGTAACAACTCTTTTTCTTGAACATAGTAGTTGAGGGAGCCCGTAAATTATTGGTATTTTTATCTGTGTCATTAAAAATACATTTCAAATTCAATTTTCTTGTATAACTCTTCAATTCTAAAAGGGTTTGAGACACGTCCTCCTTTCTAACTGGAATACACTTCATTCCCTTCTTTAACAATGAGAAGTGCTCATGTCTAATGCTCTCATTAGTATAGTTATAAATATTAAACCCTCCACTACTTAAAAGTCTACCTTCGAATCCGACAGTTATACTCACAGAACCAGCATTATTTACTTGCTGTAGCTCCCTCTCCTCCCCTTTATTAGGAACCACTACTGACACTAATAAGGAGGAAAAAAGGCCAAAAGAGTATGAAAATAGTATGGTCCTGACTTATGGGTGTTACAGTAAAAAAGTTAAGGAGATTTTAAGTAGAAATTGGAATTTATTTTGGGCAAATAAGGAGGTTCAGGTTGTTATGGGCAATAACCCTAGTTTTGTGTTTAGAACATGTGCAAACTTAAAATTTTTGTTTGAATGACCAATTATGTTTAAAGGTATGTTGGATAAGGGCACAACATGCTGTGGTCATTGTAATTATTGTAAGTTTATTTTAAAAGAGGTAATATTATACATTGGTGAATTTGGTATTAAGGTGAGAACAATGGTAGGCAATTGTGGTATGAAGGGTTTGGTTTATATAGCAGTTTGTCAAACATGTTTTAATTTTTATATAGGGAAAATGGAAAGAAGTCTCCGTAGGAGAATTTACGAGCACATTTATGCTATTAGACAGAAAAATATTAATAATGCCCTTTCTAAACATTTGGACAGTAATAGGGAATGTACACACTTTTTATTTGGTATTTTAGAAATAGTTGAGATGAATTCAAGGGGGGGATTGGGCAAACACACTTGAGAGAAAAGAGATGAATTGGCAACTAAGGTTAAATGCATTCCATTCCCCTGGGATTAATGAACATGTTTCAATTATGCCATTTTTAAAGCATAGAACACTTTCTTTGTAAGTTATTTATATGTGTTTTTTAAAATATAAATGCCTGTTTTTATACATAGTTATCTATAGGGTTGTTTAAATAACTAATTACTTGTATTTAAATGCTTTTCTTTTATTGGTTGTTGAAATGTATTTAAATGGCTGTTTTCTTAATTGTTTTATTAGTTCTGAAGAAGTCCAGCGTGTGCTGGACGAAAGCGCTTGACTACTGTGATTATTGTTGGATTAAACTGATTTTGGACAACTACAAGTTCGTTCGTTATTTGCAGCATTGGTCTGACTGGCAGGAAGGTGTTTTTCTAAATATACTCATACTAGACAGAACCAACAAAAAAGGAGATGGAGTTGTTGTTTTCTATAGAAATGTTTTAAATGTCTGCACTTACCATGGTACTATACCCACTTTCAACAATGCTGAAATTCTCATCACACTCCTCAAACTGAATAATCATAAATCTCTAGCAATCATAGGTCCATACATTCCACCTGGCTTACAATATTCCCATCCTGAAAGAGATCTTGTCCTAGATATCAGCCAACATAAGAATGGAAACCATCTTGTTAGGATATGTTAACATAATGTCAAAAGCGAGTCCTAGAAAACCCAACAAATTCAATTCAGCTATGTGGCTTCTCTCAATTAATCAAGATTCCAACTACAGTTAAGAAAGCCACATCTAAAGAATCCATCCTACACTGTATTCTAACATCAGTTCCAACCACTGTTGCTGCAAGTAGCACCCTACCCTATAGCCTAAGTGATCACCAGCTAAACCACATAATCAGCCCCATAAGATTCATCACTATAACACAGGCAGCCTGCTCCAGGTCAACTGGATGCCACTTAAAACTCTTCCACTTAATAAGGCAGCAGACACACAGTATTTCTAAATATTCTAGCAAAGCAAGCAGCATTAAGAACCAAAAGGGTTAAAAACAAATCAACCACTTGGTTAACTAAAAAAACAAAGCAACTAATGCAACTTATAGATAAAGCTTGAAAGTCAAGCCTAGAAGCCAAGTCTGAGGCATCCCTGTAACAATATAGGAAGTTAAAGAACCATAGCAAACAATGCATAAAACATGACAAAAAAATATTATAGAAACATCCAGAGTTCATCATCAAACAATCCACAAAAACTTCTAGTTATCAATACATACATTGCACATTCATGAAAAATCAATCCAACCCAGCCCATCCCTAACCAGTAACTTCCAAAGCATTGCTTCATGGTTTATTTCACAATCTGATGTTGTCTTTTTTCAACTTCTGGGTTACTGAATATAACTGGATCTGATGTCAGTGCCTTTCTGAAGCTGTGGATTCAGAGCTCTGACTCCTTCTGTACCTTAATCCCTATCTTTACCCAAATACCCCAAATCCCATTTGCCACCTGATCAAGAAGGATGTGTTTTTGAGAGCTCTGACAAATAATTTGCAGTTAGACTGTTATTTTTTCCTATCTATGTCATTTTTGAAACATTCTTTACTCTTTCTCCTCCCTTTTAATATATGTATACATCTTTAAAAAAAAACTCTTTAAATCTATATTTAGTAATAATTCTCTTTTAATAATAATTGTCCCCTTCTAGCGCTGTTTACTTAAAAATCTTCTTTCTGTAAAGCATAATTTCTTGGTGTTATTTTGTGTGTATGTGTATATGTGTGTGTGTGTGTGTGTGTGTGTGTGTGTGTGTGTGTGTGTGTGTGTGTGTGTGTGTGTGTGTGTGTGTGTGTGTATATATATATATATATATATATGGATTCATTTCATAACACTGAAAGCTCAAAACACTGAAAACAAAACACTGAAACTTCAAAATCTTGAAAACTGAAAACACTGAAACTCAAAACACTGAAAACACATAGCAAACATATACTGAGTTTAAACAACATAAATCATAGCACTTTCCACCAAGTGTAAGCAGGGGGCCAAGCCCCACTGCACCTCCCATGTGGGGGGCTGCACCCCCACACCCCTTGCTACTTATATATATATCAACTCCAAGATTGCACTTCACTACACTACATTTAAGTAGCAGGGGGTGTGGGGGGTGCAGGGGGGCTTGCCCCCCCTACTTACACTTGGTGGAAAGTGCTATGATTTATGTTGTTTAAACTCAATAAATGTATGATATGTGTTTTCAGTGTTTTGAGTTTCAGTGTTTTGAGTTTTCAGTGTTATGAAGTGAATCCATATATATATATATATATATATATATATATATATATATATATATATATATATGTGTGTGTGTGTGTGTGTGTGTATTGTGTGTAAATATTTGGCTAGTATATATTTGTATTTTGACAGGACTGCCTTGTGTTTTGGTCGATATCTTGCCCTTACAATGACGGACAAGGTTCAAGGATTCAAAAAATGTACAACTTGAACCCACGATATCACACCACAGAACCCGTACTCCCTCTGTGCTACTGCTTGAGGGCAGCTCGTGCTTATGTCGAATGTGAGGCATGTTCCTCTTTTGGTACCAGTGCCTTTCAAGATCATAAGAACAAACTAATTTTAAAAGGTCTGATCCCTCAACAAACAGTAGAATTTACCCAGCTTCTACTTCCACCACTACTCCTTCTATATCTTCAGGAAAAACAGGAGAAAAACCTCAGCAAAAAGACAAGGAGAAACCGAAGGAAAAAGAAAGGGATAAAGACAAACCAAAGAAAAGAGGTCAGATAAGACCAGGAAATGGTCTCTGGTCTCATCTGTAATCTTGGGTACAGCACCAAAAGTTCCTTGACAAATGGATCTGATTCCTCAGATCTAGTTACCGATGCCTCCTCCTCATTTCTTGATGGAGCTGGTGAGTTCTCGGCTCCATTCACTTTTTTTGCAGAAGAGGTGCTGGTAGATATCACCTTCAGTAGCTTCATCTTCCAGGTCCATTTAGTCATCAAAGAGCCTTACTAAGGCAAATGTTAACAGGATGATGTGGAGGTTTCCTCAGATATAAATTCAACTAGGGGTTCTTCCAGCACTATCCACATAGAACATTCTGAGAATGGTTCCAAAAATTCTTCCATTCATATCTCCTATTTTGGCCCATTCTTCAGATCTGAGGTCCAAAGATTTGAGCCTCCCAGGAGCATCCATGTTGGAGCCGACAGTCTTGTCAACATTGACTCTGACATTATTCATTATTATCTTAGCTCCAATGCCTTCAGATTGAGATGAGTCTCAGACCTGAAACATCAGTGCTGAGACTTGAGGTGCAGATTCAACACAGAAACTTTCAGAACTAACTCTTTCCCTTGACACATAGGCACTCAATAGCTTGGATCTGCTGTCGAATTTGGATTCAGGGCAGGTTGGGTCAGGGGAGACTCTTCTTACATCTCATCCCAATGATGTGGGAGTCTCCATGGCTCTGATCTTCACATCAGCGTTCAAGGTTTTTGAAAGGATTCTTGCTAGGCCAAAAGAAGAGTTGCTTTTTACATGCTTGGCTCTGTTCCAACCCCTGTAAGACATGGAATCTGACTCAGCATATCCTAGTCAGCAAGGACAGTCAGCTTCATTCAGTCTTGGGGCTGCTCACCATGTGATCTCCCAGTCTAATTCTAGCCTGTCTCCAGAAGTCCCATCAAAGCAGGGTCCTAGAAAACAGACATGTAACAAGAGACATTTAGATTCCTCCCTGGAATCAGTCACTGAAGATACAAACTTGGGTGACAAGGATGGATCCCAAGAACCCCTCTAGAGGATGTCATTTTTGGTGACATTTTGATATTGATGAAACAATGAGGTGGTCATTCCACTGATAAACCCTCACTGAGGAGTGTGTATTCCTTGAGGCATTTGGAGCTAGCTCTTCTACCTCTTGGGAGGTACCACCTGCTAATGCACTTATATACTTGGTAGCTCTGAGGACATGGGAGGGTCTTGATATAGTGGAGCCAATTCCTAAGAAGCCAGATAAAATCTTGGCTGCAGCTAAGGACAGAGCATACTGGAGCAAGGGTCTCTAGGTAGATGACATGGTTATGGCGACAGCCATTTATGAAGGAACTCTCTGAGGTTAGTATATTTTTCCATCCTCCTAACAGGAAATCAAGAGCATGCAACAGATTCTTTCAAGATAGCTGCACATTAAGTAACAGCTTAATTCTAGCTCTCCCAGTGTGAAAACAGAAACTTAGCAGAGAAAGCCAGTGGACCTAAGTTTCTGGGTAAATTTCAGTAACTGGCTGGTAACTGCACTGCCTGGTGTCAGGAAAAATGAAATACAGAGGACCTGAAGGAAAATCAGCTACAATGGGTGATGAAAAACACTGACTAGGAAGATTACTGTAACTATTCTGCAAAAAGCAGGGCAAGCTCCGGACATGACTTCCAGTAACCTAGAGGAAAATATAAAGCAACTGCACACAGACTTGACTAAAATAAATGAAACACTGATGGAGTATATAAACTCATACAATAAAAGGCTGGGGAAAATGGAAGAAGCTTTAAACAGATATTCAGATAAGGTGATAAAACTACAAAACTCAGAGGTCGAAATGAAGAAAAGACTGTCTGAATATAAGACTGCACAAGAATAGATGTTTCAAAAGATAACAGAATTAGAGGATTGAGCATGTAGCAAAAACTTGAGATTTTCTGCGGTACCCAAGAAGCTGGAAGGAACAGACTGTATTCATTTATTGAAAGCACAAATAAGCAACTGGACTGGTATTCTATAACAAGAATTGTTAATTGAAAGGGCACATTGTGTGTATGCTCCATACCTGACTATGAGAAAACAACCTAGACCTTTAATAGTAAAGATGCAATCTTATATGCAGAAGGAGTTGATTCTGACAAAACTGTGGCAAAAGGACAAAATACTAAAAGTGGGAGACAGTAGAGTGTTTGTGGAGAATAACTACTCACTGTACACCAGGCAGAAGAGGAATAAATGTATTCCATTATTTAGGGAATGTCAAGAAGCAGGCATGAGATTCAAACTACTATACCCAGCTATCTTCAAAATATTTTTCCTAGTGGAACAAAATCTTTTTTTTTTTTTTTTTTTTTGATGAAATACAAAAGTTTGTCCAACAAAACGTGAGCTGTGAAACAGAAGGAAATTCTGCTGCTTGTTCTTCCACAATAAAGACAACAGAAAGACTGGGCCAATGAAACTTTTCCCAGTGTTTCAATGGAAAATGCTTGAAAGAGAGAAAAAAGCACAATAGTTGACTAGAAAAAATTGAGAGTATGTTGGAAATGAAGCAGATGCAGAATTTGGAGGATGGAGATGAACAGGAATAGAACAAGAAAATCTGGAAATATTGGACTTTGTTAAACTTGTAGGGGACTCTAAAGCATACGTGATACCTCATGACATTAATGTTTGGCAGAAAATTCTCAGGAGGGAGGAAGAGGAGAGAGAAAGTTAACTGCAAGTCAAACAATTTTTTTCTTAATACTACTACTTAAATAGTGCATGATTTTCTTTGCATGTTATAAAGTATTTTTTCAACTATTTTTAAGTGTAATGGGGATACTAATGTAAATAGGTGCTCCTGTATTTTCTTTTTTTCTTTCTCCCTTCTCTCTTTCTCTGTGTTCAGCTTTAAGAAATGTAGGCACTGCATTGTAAAAAGAGAGAGAGAGATGGGATGACATGCTCGACAAGCCACGTTGCTTCACTAGGGACGGCTTGCACCTGTCACCCTTAGGCTTTCGTATACTGGCCAAGGCTCTTGACACCCCCATAGTGCCTTTTTTAGGCAAGGCTCAAAGGACAAACCCACCTCCATAGACAACCCAAGGATAAAAAAACTAAAGGTAATGCTACTCAGTGCCAGAAGTCTAAACCTCAAGATGCACGCACTCGAGGCTCTCCTCAGTATGGAGAAAATCGATGTCTGTGCAGTAACAGAAATCTGGTTCAAGGCTCCTGAGAGCACCCCAGCACTACCAGGTTATAACTCATACCATGCTTTTCGGCCCCAAAACTCAGACCGAAGCACAAAAGGAGGGGGAGTATCTATATTCATCAAAGATACCTACACCTCCAGGTTAGTGGCACTGCACGAAGCATCAGAAACCATCCATGTGCAACTAACAAAGGGCAAAGCTGCCTTTCAGTTTGTAGCCTGCTACAGATCACCCTCCCTTTCACAGGAACCTCACTTGGCATTCCTGAGAACACTGGAGAATATGAAGGTCTCTCCAAACACTATGTTATTGGGTAACTTCAACTACCCAAACATTGACTGGGAAAACTACTCAAGCCCAAACACCCTCGCCCAATGGTTCCTTGAATTTATAAACTCTAACGCGATGGAACAACTGATCACCACTCCCACAAGAGGGAACAACACATTGGACCTGGTCATCACCAACATGGGGACTCTATGTTCCACACCAGAGGTAAACCCCTCATTGGTAAGAGCAGACCATAAACTAGTTTCCCTGGACATCCATATCCTGTCTCCACCCCCAGCCAAGGAAATCACTGTAAAGAATTTCTCAAAAGCTAACTTCACACTTCTCAAGACTGAGGTGGAATACTTCAAAGCCCCTGGGCCAGAGGATAATACAGCCCAATCCGCAGAATCCTTTACAATTGCATTCTATGAGCACCTGCAGGAATGCATGGATCATGCCATCCCAAATAAAACCAAAACTCTTTCCTCCAAAAACAGGAGACCTGTCTGGTGGACCCCGGCCATAAATAAGCTACACAACAGAAGGAGGAAGCTACTACATGACAGAGCAAAATCCCAAAAAGGGAAGGCATCTCTGATCAGTATTAGCAAGAAACTATGATCCCTCATAAAATCATCAAAGGCCAGTTTCGAAAGAAAAATTGCCCTAGACACTAAAGATAATCACAAGGCCTTCTTTAGTTATGTCAGTAATATGGGTGGAAACTCCCAGATATGCTCTGAATTGTTGCATAATGGTACAAAATATATCGAACCTACAGACATAGCCAACATCCTGGCAGACAGATTCAGTGTTAACTTCTCCCCCCCTTCTCCCTCAAAGGAGCAAATGCCTATCCCAGTGGAATGTAACCTCCCTGACATCACATATGCACAGGTGAAAGCTGCCCTCTCCAAAGCAAAAAACACAGCATCTATGGGACCAGACAGTGTCCCAGGCTGTGTCTTACATGAGCTCCAAGAAGAACTGAACCCTCACATTAAGTCACTGTTCAAACTTAGCCTTACTACAGGATATGTACCCAAAGAATGGCATACAGCTACAGTGGTCCCACTCCACAAAGGTGGCGCTACAACGGACCCCGGAAACTATTGCCCCATAAGCCTGACTAGTCTGGTCTGTAAAGCTATGGAGTGTATTATCATGGAACTCATAAACAAAGACATTGGGAGCCTCCAGACACTGAACCCTACCCAATTCGGCTTTGTTAAGGGCAGATCTTGCCTCTTAAACCTAGTTGATTTCTTTGAAACAGTTACCAAAGCCATAGACAAGGGCAAGGTAGTCCACACAGCCTACCTGGACCTTGCAAAAGCCTTCGACACAATACCCCACTCGGGCATCATAAATAACCTTACCAGCTTAAATATCAACCCCTATATCACAAGATGGGTTGCAAACTGGCTCAGGGATAGAACCCACATGGTCAGAATCTCAGGCGCCACGTCCGAGTCCAAACCAGTTACAAGTGGCGTCCCACAAGGCTCAGTTCTGGGACCGCTCTTATTCGGTATATACTTCTCTGAGGTTCAGGCTAACACAGGGGGACTATGGCTGACAAAGTTCGCAGATGACTGCAAACTGAGAGCCATAATCGACTCTCCAGCTGACACAAGCATCCTCCAAAAGGGTCTCACGGAGACGGATGTTTGGTGCCAGAACCATGGCCTCAAGCTAAATGCTAAAAAGTGCATAGTCATCCCCTTTGGGAAAAACAAAGTGCCCACAAATTACCACATAGGTGGTAATCCATTAAGTACGGAAGAAGTAATTAGAGATTTGGGGACCAACGTAGATATTAATCTCTCCTTTGATAATCACGTTGCCAAAGTGGTTAGAAAGACCTTCTATATAGCCCACCTTATCATGAAAAGGTTCACATCTAGATCAAGAGAGGTCATTGTGCCCCTCTACTCATCACTCATCAGGCCCATAATTGAATACAATGCCCCTTTTGGGATGTACCTTACTCGACACCTGCAGCAACTGGAGCGACCCCAAAAGTACCTCACCAAGAGGATCATGGGCTACAAACAGATGTCCTATGCAGCTCGACTAAAGAAACTCCAGCTCTACTCAGTTGCTTACCGCCGGTATGTGTGTGAATTGTTGTTTGAGGGTTTTCAATAAAACAAAAAGTTTTGTAAAATGTGACATAGGCTCAAAGTGAGATGACAAGAAACAACTGTAGAAAAGATTATCCTGCCAAAAAGTGCATGCATGTAAAACAAAAGCTGGAACTAGACATTTAACAAAAAAGCTGATATACATAAAAGCTGGGAATAATAATTTCTCAAGAATATGATACTTTTTAATGTCTTGAAACATGGTCTCATAGATAAATGCAAAAAAGAAAGAGTAGTGAACTACATTTAAAAATGTAGAGTGCAAATAGTTTTGCTACAGGAGACACATTTGGAAAGAACTGAACATGTGAATTTGATAAAGAAAGGTTTTCAGGATGGTTATTCGGTGGAATGTCTGGGGCAAAGGAAGAGAGGAGTGCTTACATTTATTGCAAGAAGAGCTCCAATCGTAATAGAAGAGGATAAAAAAACAATAATGGTAGATTCATAGTACTATATGGCTACTGGCAAAGGAGGAGGATTCCACTGGCATGTATTTATATTCCACCAAAAACTGCTATAATGGAGCTTAAGAAAATTCTGGGAGAGATATAATCAGCTTTCAGCAAGGAATATTACTTACAGGTGGCGACTGGAATTTGATTTGCAACAGTTAATATGTGTCTGGGAGACCCAGAAGGGAAAATATAACAAAGGGGGGGGTAGATTTTTAAAGACATTTGTGAAAATAGCATGGAAGATGTGAATTCAGTATTAGGAGTTCGGAGTGAATTTACATACTATTCCCTAAGATACAAAAACTGGGCTAGACTAAATTTACATTTCACAGTAATGTGTGCATTTAAATGAAGTTCTTGGTATGCCCCCAATAAGTATTTCAAGTCATTCTTCAACAATAACTAAAAAAAAACACAGGGTAATGAAATAAAAATGAGAGACTGGCGCTTTCCTAAAAATCTGTTGAAAAGAGAGGACTTTAAGGAATGGGTAGTAGAAATTCAGGAGCTATTAGAGAAGATAGAAATATCTTCTGAAAATATAGCTAGGGAGTGGGATAAAATTAAAGTGGAGTTTAAAAATAGGGTGGAAATAAAAGAAAGGAAGATATGATTAAGAAGTACCATGATTTATTTAGAGGGACTGACAAATGTTAAAGCACTGCAAAATAGGAGTAATCTCACAGAACAAAACGAGGAGCAACTGCAGAATACTAAACAGAAAATAAGGGATTACCTGTATAATATGCAAGAGTTTAGAAGGAGTGCTGTTAAGCAATTGTTTTTTGACAATAAGTCTAGAACACAAAAACATTTAGCACACATGGAAGAGAAAGTAGAAAGGGATGTCACCAACCTTAGGGAGACTATAGCAAGGAAGATAACAAGGGACCTGTAGAACTATTAGAAATATTTCAGGAATTCTATGAAAGTCTGTATAACGCAGATAAATATGGAACTCAAGAAAAGGTACAAATGGAAATGTTTATGGAAGACTTAAATATGCCAAGGTTAGAGGTAGAGGAGGCTAAAAGGATAGAAGGATATTAGATAAAATGGTGATGTCTAACCAATCTACAGGAAAGTCTCCAGGAATAGATGGTATTCCTGTAGAGGTTTGGAAGCTAAGAGGGAAAAACTGATAAAAATCTGGAAGGTTTTGTTTAACAGTATTTTAAGAGGAAGAGAAGTACCAACATTCTGGAAGAAAGAAGTGATAGCTATAATGCCTAAAGAGGGGAAAGATCCATCAGCTCCACCTTCATACAGGCCTATTTCAATGCAAAAATATGACTATAAAGTGTTTGTGTATAATGGTTAAAAGAACAGCAAAAGTGATGCCAACGTTGATTGATATGGATCAATGTGGTTTTGTGGAAAGGAGGCAAATATTTGGCAACATTAACAGAACACTAATGATCCAGAGGGAAGCAAAATATACAAAAATACCCGTGTTGTTGGTGGGTCTTGATGCAGAGAAAGCATTTGACAGAGTAAGCTGAGACTTTATGAGCAGAAGAATGGAAGCATTTGCATTCCTTGATAAAATGTTAAGATTGATTAGGAGGATATATGAAGGATCGGAGGCCAAAATTAAATTGGGCAGGGTCCTATCTGATAATCTCTACTTGAACAGAGGAACCTGGCAGGGGTGTCCTCTCTCCTGTTTATTTGCATTATATTTAAAACCACTTGCAAAGAAAATAAGGGACACAGAAATTCAAGGATATAGTCGGCATAGTAGTAAAATAAAGCTGGCTCTATTTGCACTTAACATTATTTTATACCAGATAAAATCTGAAAAGGACACTGCAGTGTTGTGGAACATATTGAGACAGTTTCAAACCTTTTTGGGATATAAAATGAGTGAAGCTAAAACAAAGGCAGTAGCAGTAAACTATGTAACCACATATGAATTGGTTCAGAAATATCCATACTTATGGGGACATAATAAAATGAAGTATTTAGGATGGATTGAAAATTATTCTGGTGTGGCAGCTAAGGATACGTTGGAACAGACTAAACAAAAGATACTACAAAATCTGAGAAAATGTAAGCTCTTATATATGTGGATATTGATAGTAACATACAAACAGTTAAAATGTTTTAGTCCCTTTAGTCTTATACACAGGTCAGGTATCATTTTTATCAACTAGTGGAGAAGTTGTGGATAGCGATTAATAAAGAGCTGAAGGATTTTATCTGGAGGGGAAGACTGCAAGAGTCAAGTGGGATAAACTTATTCTTCCAATAGAAAAGAGTGGGCTGGGATTACCCTATTTGAAGGGGTATTTCTGAACAGGTCTATATCACAACGTCGAAGATGCATTACTTCAAATGCATCTTCATCGAACCCATACAAATGAAAACTGATAACAGCGAAACTACATATGAGCGATTTCTTTCCCTGGGAAATAAATCGCTTGTTCAAAAAAAAATATCACTACACACAAAACAAAGTGGGGGGCTGTGCCCCCTACCCCCACCTCCAACTAAATATACCAACTCAGAGATCGCACTACAGTTTACAAAACAGCAAACTACTGGAGGCGAGCAAGAGAGTTCTTTCCCAGGGAAAGAAATTGCTCATATGCCCCTTTGCTGTTTTCAGTTTTCGTTATTTTAAGTTTGGCGAAGACGCATTCGAAATTATGCGTCTTTGATGATCTAATAGGAACCTTTTCAGAGCAACACAGTTAAGACTCCTATATATAACACAGCAGGAAACTATAATTCAAAGTGGAAATAGATGATGATGAAACGGGGGACACTCAAGAAATAAGGAGAGACTGGGATTTTGGATGCAGACCTTTAAGGAGAATAACAGTAATTATACAGAATATTATATTCATAAAGTAGTATAAAGTATTCTAAGATCTAAGCCAGCATGGGAATGCAGAAAGGAGAGTCTGCTGATATGGATGACAGCAATTAGGGATACTGACAATAGGCAAGAGGAACTTGAATTTATTGAGAAAACTGGCAAAGGAACCAAGATATTGGAAGCAAATAACTATAGAGAGGGAAAGGTAATGAAATGGGAAGATGCCAAGAACTTATTTGGACTGCAGGTTAGAGATAGCCTTCCCTATCAAGGACTGATATCAGGGTACAGACAAAGAGAAAAAATTGGGGGGAGTTCCCAAACAAAAGACCATCGTTGGTACAGTTTTTAGTAAAATCTAGAACAAAAGTTGCCGTTAAGAAAGGAATAATTAGCAGAGCATATAAAATATTGCATGATAACTATAGGAATCAATTAGATGAGGTTAGAAAGGATTGGGAAGAGAGACTGGATAAGCAATTCACAAAGAAACAATGGGGAGTATATGTATGTCTCCAAAGTATGCAACAATATCTACAGGGTTTAGGATCTTAGGTTCATAGGTAAGTACTAGGCTATCTGCCCGAGGGCATTTATAAGCCTAGCCAGAGTGTGTCAGCTTTCGCCACCCCATTGATTAATTAACTGATCCTCTGTCAAGCAGAGCCAATGAAGTGATCCCAGGGGTGTATTTTCTGTTACCCACCCACTCGTCAAGGTTTTTCTTGAAGAGTGTTAGTGAGGGGCTCTGCCTAATGTAGTTTGGAATTTTGTTCCAAAGCATGGACAGGAATCTATCCCTCCAGCATGTTCTATTTAATGTTGTGGCAAGGTTTAGCTCACTAGAGTGCATAGCTCGCAGTGACTTGGATTTCTTTAGGTGGAGCATGTCCATCAATTCTGAGTTGGACATGGCTTTGTAAGTCAGGCAGAGATCTCCTCTGAATAAGCGATATGCCACTGAGTACAGCCAGAGTTTTTTCAGTCGGGCTGCATAGGACATATGTTTGAGGCCAGTAATCCTCTTGGTGAGGTACTTTTGTGGTCTTTCCAGCTGTTGGAAGTGTCTTGTGAGGTACATCCCAAATGGAGCATGGTACTCTATGATGGGTCTGATGAGTGATGAGTAGAGGGGCACTATAACCTCTTTATTTCTAGATGCAAACCCTTTAGTAATTAGATGGGCCACATAGAAGGATTTCCTAACTACTTTGGCAATATGATTGTCAAAGGAGAGATTACTATCTACCTGCGTCCCCAGATCTCTTATTACCTCTTCTGTATTAAGGGGGCTGCCACCTATGTGGTAATTCATGGGTGTTTTGTTTTTCCCAAATGGGATGACTATGCATTTTTTGGCATTTAGCTTGAGGCCATGACTTTGACACCAGGTGTCCGTCTCAGTAAGGCCCTTTTGGAGGATGTTTGTGTCAGCCGGAGGGTCGATTATGGCTCCCAGTTTGCAGTCATTGGCATATTTGGTTAGCCATAGTCCTCCTGTGTTTGCCTGTACTTCTGAGAAGTATATGCCGAACAGTGGGGATCCCAGGACTGAGCCTTGTGGGACACCACTTGTGACTGGTTTAGAGTCAGACCTGGAGCCCGCTATTCTTACCATGTGAGTTCTGTCTGTAAGCCAGTTGGCAGCCCATCTCCTGACGTAGGGGTTTATGTTTAGGCTGGTGAGTTTTTCTGTAATACCCGAGTGGGGAATGGTGTCAAAAACCTTGGTGAGGTCAAGGTAGGCTGTGTGAACCACCTTTCCCTCATCTATGGCCTTGGTGACTGTCTCAAAGAAGTCAACCAGGTTTAGTAGGCATGATCTGCCCTTAACAAAGCCGAACTGGGTCGGGTCAGGTGTTTGAAGGTTCCCAATGTCTTTGTTAATGAGTTCCATGATGATGCGCTCCATAGCCTTGCAGACCAGGCTAATCAGACTTATGGGGCGATAGTTACCAGGGTTAGTTGTGGCCCCTCCTTTGTGGAGAAGAATAACCGTTGCTGTGCGCCATTCTATGGGCATGTAGCCTGAGGAAAGGCTGAGGTTGAACAGCGTGTTTAGGTGGGGGGGGGGGGTTAGTTCATTCTGTAGTTCGTGCAAGACGCAGCCTGGGACACCATCTGGCCCCATTGATGCTGTGTTTTTGGCTCTTGAAAGGGTTGTTTTCTCCTGTGCATCTGTGATTTCCAGGACACTATGCTTTTCCGGTATTGTTGTGAGCCCTTTTGGGGGTGAGAGGGGGGTGAAGTTTGCACTGAATCTATCTGCCAGGATGTTGGCAATATCAGTAGGTTCAGTATATTTTGTGCTATTTTGCACTAGTTCAGTGCATATCTGCAAGTTGCCACTTAGATTCTTAACATAGCTAAAGAAGGCTTTGTGGTTATTTTTTGAATCCTTGGCTATTTTTCTTTCAAAGTTAGCCTTGGATGATTTTATGAGGGACCTTAGTTTCTTACTGATAATGACCAGGGATGTCTTTCCTTCTTGGGATTTGCTTTTTTTCTGAACTAGTTTCCTCCTTCTATTGTATAGCCTGTTTATGGCAGGGGTCCACTAAACTGGTTTCCTTCTCTTAGAAGAGTGAGTCTTGGTTTTGCTAGGGATGGCATGATCCATGCATCCTTGTAGGTGCTCATAGAGTGCATTTGTAAAGGTTTCTGCATCTTGGGCAGTGCTATCCTTTAGCGTGGGGGCTGTGAAACTTACCACCTCTGTCTTAAGTAAGGTGAAGTTTGCTTTAGAAAAGTTTTTTACTGTGGTTTCCTTAGTTGGGGGTGGTGGTGGGGTGTGGACATCCAGAGTGATTAGTTTATGGTCTGATCTAACCAGTGATGGGTTGACCTCCGGTGTGGAACACGTGTCGCCCATGTTGGTGATGACCAGGTCCAATATGCTTTCACCTCTGGTAGGGGAGTTTACCAGCTGATCCAGGGCATTTGAGTTGATGAATTCCAGAAAGCACTGGGCCTGGGAGTTTGTACTCGAGTAGTTTTCCCTGTTAATGGTAGAGTAATTAAAATCGCCCAATATCAGGATGTTCGGTAGGACCTTCATATTTTCCAGTGTCTCCAGAAAGATGGAGTGGTGGTCCTGGGTCATGGTGGGTGATCTGTAGAAGGCCACAATTTCCATTGCAGATTTGCCCGATGTTAGTTGCACGTGGACGATCTCAGAGGTATCATGCTGTGCCACTAACCTGGAGGTGTAGGTATCCTTGATAAATATGGATACACCCCCCTCCTTTTGTGTTTCGGTTCTTGTTCTGTGGCCAAAACGTGTGGTATGAGTTGTAGCCCAGTAGTGCTGGGGTGCTCTCTGGAGCATTGAACCAGGTTTCAGTTACTGCATAGATGTCAACGTTCTCCATACTGAGGAACGCTTCGAGCGCATGCATTTTGAGATTTAAACTCCTAGCGTTGAGTAGCATAACCCTCCGTTTTTTGTTAATTGTGCTGTTTACAGAGGTGGGTTTGACTTTTGAGCCTTGCCTAAAAAAGGTACTATGGGGGCAGCAAGAACCTTGGCCAGTATTCGAAAGCCTAGGGGTGACAGGTGCAAGCCATCTCTTGCGAAGCAACGCGGCTTGTCGAGCATGTCGTCCCAGGCTGACAGACACTGGATCCCCTTTGAATGACACCAGAAGCTTAGCCAATTGTTGAAATTGATAATTTTTTCTTTATACTGAGGTATCATTCTTGGTGAGGGCAGGATGCTATTCAGGGTCAGGGTCATACCAGCCTGGACTACATGATCAGAGAGCTCTGCCATGTCTCTTTTGATGTAGTCCAGAGTGGTATATCTCAGGTCATTCACACCAACACGAACAATGACAGAGTCATATTTGTACATGTTCTGGAGTGTCCTGAGTGCTTGTGTTATGTGGCGGATGCTGGCTCCTGACAGGCAGCTAACAGTAACCTTCTGCTTGTCCAGCCTAGTGAGTGGGACATCAGTGTGCCTGACTATAGAGTCACCTATTACTTGTGTGTTAGGTATGTTATTTTGCCTTAAGGGCTGTGATTGTGCGGCACACTGATTTTGTGTTTTATGTGTTGTCTGGTTTGTGACGGGAGGTGCAGGTTGTTTGGGTGTCTGCTTTGGAGGTCTCTGATGCTTTTGCAGGTTTTTATTTAGAGCCTCCGAGTATGATTTTGTGTATTTATGTGTATTTTTTGCCAGTGCTGTTTTAGTAGGTCTGTGTGTCACTGGAGGTGTGGTGCAAGTGTTAACCTTCCCCTCTTGACTGTCTGTTCCAGTCTTGGGTGGAGACAGCTTAGCCTCCAGTTTTGGCTGTATAATTGCATCTCTCACATATATTAGTGTTTTGTGGTAGGAGGAGAGGGCTGTCTGTGTACATGAGGCAGTTGTAACATTGCCTCAGGATACCCAGATTCACCAGCTGGACTGGAGAGTACACCTGAAATTGCCCTTTGGTCATGCCTGAATAGTAGGGTGAGCTGCTTAGTCGCTTGGTTGGTGAGGGGTGAATAAAGAGCCTTGCCCTGCTGGGCAATCAAGTGTCAGGGTATATTAGTGCTTGCTATTAGGTCTGAACAAGTGCTGGGGTGTAGGATGCTTTTTGAGTGCTTAGATTAAGAGTTAGACTAGTTTCAAGGGAAAAACTGAAGAGAAGACTTAGTGCAGCCGGGAATAATTTAACCATAGCTAACCGGCACTGCCCGGCGCACAAAACTGTGCAAATGCGGTTTTTATAGTAGTGAAATGAAAGAGATAGAAATTAGCCCAAAATGGCCAATAAACTACTAACTTCTGGGATGGAACCAATCCTCCAGGGACAGATAGGCTGCTCAAAGCTCCCCTCTCTCACAGGTGAACAGAGAAACTTCCTTCTATCCAAGTAAGTTATGGGCAACTCAGAAACTAGTATCACAATCCTGAATTCAGCACTAGCCTGAAAACTAGACTATAGTAGCTTAGAAAGGTGGGAAACAATGATTTTTTTTTTTTTTTTTTTTTTAAGATAAGGCAAAAACAGTAAAAAATACATTTAAAACAGCTTTAAATGACTACAAATGATCAGAAAAGGCTATTGCACAATAGTGTGTAGCCTATAACAGTTACAAAATTATTTAAACAAAAAACAACTTTTTACAATTGCAGGCAGTCAATTAAGTACAATATATGAAAAAACAAGCTTTTAAATCAAAATAAACGCTGGAAAATCTGCGTTTAGGCAGAAAACAGTTAAGTACAGCAAGAAAGTACAGAAAACTGATATTTAATCACTCCAAAGTCTCTCTTCTAAGCTAGAAGGCTTGTTTCAGTTTAAGGCTTTCTAGTGCTACCCAGTAGGTTAGTTACAGGAAAGATGGGAAACAAGCGCAGATATGATCTTTTAAACCAGAAAGCTGAACGAGATGGACAAACTGTCCAAATGGTCAATAAACTACAATTTCTGGGCGAAGAACCACTCCTCACATAGTAGACAGGCTACCTAGTGCTTTCCACTCCCATTGGTAAGCTAGAAGGCTTTCCTCCAACACAGAAAGGCTTACCAACAGTCCTGGATACAGCAACTCTGTATCTGGACTAGGCTAGTTACAGGAAAGGTGGTCAACAAGCGCAAGTGCGGCTTTTAAACCAGAAAGTTGAAAGAGATGGAAATAAACTGCCCAAACAGCCAATAGCTACAATTTCCGGGCCAGGAACCACTCCTTTTGTGGTAGATAGGCTACCTAATTCTTACCACTCCCACTGATAAGCTAGAAGGCTTCCCTCCAACACAGAAAGGCTTGGGGGAGCTCAGAAGCTTACAAAGAGTCCTGGATACAGCAAATCTGTACCTAGACTAGACTAGTTACAGGAAAGGAGGGGAACAAGTACAAATGCAGGCTTTTAAGCCAGCAAGTTAAAAGAGATATAAAACTTCCCAAACGGCCAAATAAACTACAATTTCTGCGCCAAAACTCACTCTTCCCGTGGAGGATAGGCTACCTAGTGCTTACCACTCCCACTGATAAGCTAGAAGGCTTCCCTCCAACACAGAAAGGCTTGGGGGGCTCAGAAGCTTACTAATAATCCTGGATACAGCAACTCTGTAACCGGACTAGGCTAGTTATAGGAAAGGCTTGTAACAGGCGCAAGTGCGGCTTTCAAACCAGAAAGTTGAAAGAGATGGAAAAAAACTGCTCAAACAGCCAATAGCTACAATTTCTGGGCCAGGGACCACTCCTCTTGTGGTAGATAGGCTACCTGATGCTTACCATTCCCACTGATAAGCTAGAAGGCTTCCCTCCCACACGGATAGGCTTGGGGGGCTCAGAAGCTTATAGAGAGACCTGGATACAGCAAATCTGTACCTGGACTAGACTAGTAACAGGAAAGGCAGAAAACAAGCGCAAACACAGGCTTTTAAATCAGAAGGTTGAAAGAGATGGAAAAGCTTCCCAAATGACCAATAAACTATAATTTCTGGGCCAGAAACCACTCTTCCTGTGGTAAATAGGTTACCTAGTGCTTACCACTCCCATTGATAAGCTAGAAGGCTTCTGTCCAACACAGAAGGGCTTGGGGGGCTCAGAAGCTTACCAACAGTCTTGGATACAGCAAATCTGTACCTGGACTACACTAGTTACAGGAAAGGCGGGGACCAAACACAAAATGGGCTTTTAAACCAGAAAGTAGAAAGGGATGGAAAAACTGCCCTGATGGCCAATGAACTACAATTTCTGGGGCAAAACCCACTCTTCCCATGGTAGATAGGCTACCTAGTGCTTACCACTCCCACTGATAATCTAGAAGGCTTCCCTCCAACACAGAAGGGCTTGGGGGGCTCAGAAGCTTACCAACAGTTCTGGATACAGCAAGTCTGTATTTGGACTAGACTAGTTACAGGAAAGGCAGGAAACAAGCTTAGAATTTTTTTTTTTTTTTTTACAGAAAAGAAGCTAAAACAGCAGTAAATACAACTCAAATTGCAGTGCAGGCTAGCACACTCGAGTGTGTAGCAACACTAAGGCAAATGCAGTTCAAATAAATGCAATTAAATTAACAAATGACTAAAAAACCAGTGCAGAAGGCGGTAAATTAGAAGGCTACTAACAAGCAGTAATAAGTGCAGAGTAAGTGCGACTGAACAGATAACAGCACGCAGAACAGCAACTAAGACAGTTACAGTAAGAGCAGCTGAATAAAAAATATATTTTATTTATTTATTTATTTATTTATTTATTTCGGGAGGGAACAGAGCAGGATTAGGAGGCTACAGGGGTTGTCTTTCCCAAATACTCTCTTTGTACACAGTAGGAATGCTGTTTACATAGGTATTTTTATACCCCAAGTAGACTCCAAAGAATTTTTCACAGGTAGACAGCAAATGTTGGAGGTGTGATGGGAAAGAAAGAGGTAACTAGGAACATATTTTCTGGGAGTGTAATGAGTTGGCAGACTTTAAGGATTCGCTGCAGACTGTTCTATTGGAGATGCTGGGTTAAAAAATTGGTGTAACTAAGGAAATTATTTTTTGAGCTATGATACAGAATCAGAATTGTCTAGACATAGTAAGGCCTTGCTGAGTCTAATTATGTGGCTGTCGAAAAAGCAATTACTAGAAATGGAAATCAGTCTAAACCAACTCTGCTAGAAGTAGTGAAGATACTAACAGAGATAAAACAGCTGGAATTGGGATCTTTAGCAAAGGGTAGGAGCAAATTACAAAGGAAGAAATGGAAAGTGTGGGATCAATACATGCAGAGGAGGAATGAGGTTTAAAAGAAGGCAGGATTTGAATGAGCTATTTAATAGTTGACTGACAGGGACTGGATATGTAATGTATAATGTTTGCAATTGAGGTCATGTCGGTATGGTTTATTTTCATTTATACAAATGTAAGATTGCCTGTGTCATACATGATAATTTGATAGAGATGTTTCTTGTTTAAAAAAAACTCACAAAAACTAAGAATTATCTTAAAAAAGAGTATTCCAGTCATCACATTTGGGAAATGGATGTATGCATCAGCAACTTTCACATAAAGAGCACTGAACTACCTGGCCATATGACACACTTCTAGAGAGACTTGACTAAGGAACTTTCCAAGTCCCTCTCAGGTAATCTACCAATGGACATCAGAAAAGAAAAACTAGTGGAGTCACAGTTGTCTACCTTACAGTCAGTGTACAACATATCCAATCATCTGCTTTCTAACACAGCTGTTATTACAGCAAGAGCAGCAGGAACCGGCATAGCCATCTGCCAGCCCACCTGGATGCAACTGTGTGACTTTGCAGAAGGCTTCAAGATGTCCTTTCTTAATTTTCCCTTTAACAGTAACACACTTTTCAGACCAAAGTTTTGGGAAACTCTCACCAGAAGTGAGCAAGATGATAAGACCCTTTCTGCAACTGGAATCCAATTCTGTACTCATCAGAGAATTTTTTTTCAGGAATCACAGGGGTGGTAAGAATATGTGGTTCAGGTAATCTCAAGGGTTCAACCAGGACACTCCTGCATACAGGTCTTCCTGAAGCAGAGGGGGGAGCAATTTCAATGGAAGTCACCCTGGGAGCAGGGGCAGACTGCAGAATCAGGAATTTGGGGTCCCTTTTCTTTGAAATCCCTACAGCCCTCCTAAAGAATTGCCTGTCACACCCTGAAGGCAATTGGGGGCACTTTTCCCCGGACCCTAAAGCCTGGCAGGACATCACATAAGATACTTGGGTGCTGAAGATAATCACCAGTGGCTACTTAATTTCCTTTGTTTTTCCTCCTTTTAAGAAAAGGATTTCCACAGTGTCACCTGATCAGATAGAATTCGCAACAGCATAAGTCTGAAAGCTGTTGGAAAAAAGAGTCTTCCAGCAGTTCCCCCAGACCAGTCTATTTCAGATTATTTTTAGTTCCAAAAAACAGGGGACCTATGGCCAATTTTGGACCTCAGTCATCTCAATCAGTTCTTAAAGTAGATGATGTTCCTGATGGTCATGGTTTGGTCAATTCTAACTGCTTCTGAGAAAAGACTATTGGATGTACTCTACAGATCTCCAAGATGCCTACTATCATATTAAGATAGTGAGGCAATCAAGGAGAATTCACCATTTTTAGTTGGGAGCCAGTCACTTCCAGTTAGGGCACTGCCCTTTGGTGTCAACACAACCCTAAGATGTTTACCAAATGCATGACAGTGGTTGCTGCTTATTTCAGACTACTAGAGCTCCAGGTGTTCCCATCTTTAGATGACTGAATCCTCACCATTCTAGCCAGGGTGTGAAGAAATTAGACACCGCTATCTGTGCTAGTATGTCTGGCTGATGTTTTGTACATAATTTTATATTAAACTGTGTAATATATCCCAGCATGACTAGCTATGATATTGTAAATAAGCTCTTATATGTTGATTTGTAATCTGTTTGTTTTAAAGACCTGAACAGTGTCCTTTTACATTTCCAACTGCGCATGTTTGTGAAGAAAGATTCTAAAGGCAGTCTCAGTCCGATTCAGTTGATCTGTAGATGATGTCATTATAATGTTGACAGTTCCTATGTATTACTGTCCGAAGCTGAAAGGAAGGAACTTTTAGAAAACAGCTGTTGGTTGATTTTCAAAATATGAAATGACAATTAGAACTGGAACAGTTCTGACAGTTAGGCTAGTTTATAAAAGAGCCTGCTGAAGACTGTTGAAGTCAGTTACAGTTGTCAGTTATCAGTTGTCAGTTATAGCTATGAGGTGTTCACAGATGTACTGTGCAGTGGATACCCAAAACGACTCACCAAGAACTGTAAGCCTGCCTTAGCTCTGTTATAATAATTTAGTTTAGATCAGGGACAGCGTTCTTTAGTCAGACAGGAAACTTATAACTAACCAGTTAGATCATAGGATCATTAGATCATAGGAGGTTATAAGGCTAATGGCCCTGGGGCCTTTACAAAACTAGCCAAGAGTTTAAACCCAAAAAAGAAACCTCAGTCAGCATCTGTCACTAGTGTCAATGAGGGAGAAAGGTGGAACCCCTGGGACAAATTTGTGGTTTCCCATCCACTCATCAAGGTTGCGCTTAAAGAGGGTCAGGGAGGTGCTCTGTTTGACATGTATGGGAAGTCTATTCCAGACACTGGGCAGCCTCTGGGAGACAAACCTGTCTCTCCAGCAGGTTTTGTTGATGTTGCATATTAAATTTAGGACTATCAAGTGGGTAATGCATGAGGAGTTAGACTTATGACAGGGTCCAGTATTGCCTTGTAGGCAAGACACACATCACCTCTGAGCAATCTGAATGATACCGAGTAGAGTGATAGTGATTTGAGCCTGTCCGCATAGGACAGGTGTTGGAGGCCATGGATTCTCTTTGTGAGGTATTTCTGTGGCCTTTCCATTTGATGCAGATGTTTGGAGAGGTACATACCAAACAGGGCATTATATTCAGTTATAGGCCTAATGAGGGAGAAGCATAGAGAAGTAATAATCTTTTTTCTGGGTGCAATCCCTTTACTTATGAGATGAACCAAGTAAAAGGCTTTTCTGACCACTGCCACCACATGATGTTCAAATGTGAGATTATTGTCAACCTGAGTACCCAGGTCTCTCACAGCAGGCTGTATGCTTAGGGGGGTTGCTGTTGATGTGGTAATCAGTAGGGGCTGTGTTTTTGCCGAATGGTATGATTAAGGCCATGACTTTGGCACCAGTTATTTGTAGCTGTGAGACCCCCTTGCAGTATGTTAACAGCATTTGGGGAGTCAATGACAGCACCCATCTTACAGTCATCCACAAATTTGGTCAGTCACAGGTCCTTTGTCTTTGCCTGGACCACTGAGAAGTAGATGCCAAACAGTAGGCGTCCCAGGACAGATCCCTGGGGAACACCACTAGTGACAGGTCTGCTGTTGGAGGTAGTGGCTGTTATTTTGACCTTGTAGGTCCTATCAGTGAGCCAGATGGCCACCCACCTGATGAGATAGGGATTTACGCCAAGTTGTGTTAGCTTTTCAATGATGCCCGAGTGGGGGATTGTGTCAAAGGCCTTGGCCAAGTCAAGGTGAGTTGTATGTACTGACTTTCCTTCATCCAGGGCCTTGGTGACATTCTCAAAGAAGTCACCAAGTTCAATAGGCAATATCTGCCATGACAAATCCCAATTGGGTGGGGTAAAGTGCTTGGAGATTGCCTATGTCTTTGTTTATGAGATCGATAATAATACGCTCCATGACTTTACAGATCAGACTTGTCAAGCTAATGGGGCAATGGTTTCCTGGGTCAGTAGTTGTACCACCTTTGTGCAAGGGAATGACAATGGCAGTTCTTCACTCTGCTGGAATGAAGCCTGTAATTAGGCTATGGTTGAATAGGGTGCTCAGTGGTGAAGCTAGTTATTGCTGGAGATGGTGCAGAATACAACCTGGGATACTATCAAGTCCCATGAAAGCTGTGTTCTTTGCCTTGGATAGTGCCTTTAATACTCAATCTACAGAGGTGTGAGGTGTGGGACAAGTACTGGGGATGTTGAATGGGCCTTTGGGGAGGGATAGGGGGTGAAGTTTGCACTGAACCTATCAGCTAGCAGGTTGGCTAAGTCAACAGGATCAGTGTAAGTGGTACTATTAAGTACTAATTTGGAACCAACCTGGGCTTTGCCATGGAGGGTCCTGACATAACTGAAGAAGGATTTGTGGTTTCCCTTTGTTTTGGAGGCTAGTTTCAACTGATAATTGGCTTTGGAGGTTTTCACTAGTGATCTAATTTGCTGGTTGAGGCTGAGGAGCGAGTTTTTCCAATTTGGAATTTGTTCCTTTTTACCCTTGGACAATAGTTTTTTCATTTTGTTGTAAAGCCTGTTGATAGAGGATGTCCACCAGACAGGTTTGTATTTCCTTGAGGAGCAGGTTTTAGTTCTGTTGGGTATGGCTGAGTCCATGCAGTTGTACTACAGGTACTTATTTATTTATTTGTTTAACATTTGTTTACCGGGAAAATCTTATTTGGAACAAAGCTAATTATCACTGGAGGCCCGGGGAGAAACTCTCCAAATGCATGTCTTTGTAATGTGGGAGGAAACTGGAGTACCTGGAGAAAACCCATGCAAACGCAGGGAGGACATGCAGAATCCACACAGAACTCACTCTAGCTGAGAATTGAACCAGACAACCTCTTGCTGTGAGGCAACAATGCTACCGCACAAAGTGATGCAGTGATCACCCATGTTGGTGAGAACCAAGTTCAGAATGTTATCTCCCCTTGTGGGGGATGAGATAAGCTGGTCTAGTGCATTAGAACTGATGAAGTCAATGAATCGTTGGGTGAGTGCTTACATTTTGCATTGGTGTACTGTTCATCATAGTTGTCTGCATCCTCTGAGGGGGCAGTGGTGTGAAGCTACTGATACACTCCCTTAGGAGGTTATATTCAGCTTCTGAGAAGTTTTTTAGCCTAGTTACAGATGAGGGGGGGGTTGGTGAGACAGAACCTTCGAATGAGACAGAGCGATGATCTGATCTCACCAGGGAAGAACATACTATGGGAGTGGTGCAGCAATCGCCCATGTTGGTGAGAACCAAGTCCAGAATGTTATCTCCCCTTGTGGGGGATGAGACAAGCTGGTCTAGTGTGTTAGAACTGATGAAGTCAATAAATCATTAGGTGAGTGCATTAGTGCAGGAATAGTTCACCTAGTCTATAATGGGGTAGTTGAAGTCACCAAGGATCAGGGTGTTATGTGGTACCTTGATGGAGTCAAGTAGGTCCAGGTAGAAGGAGTGGGTGTCCTGAGTCATGGAGGGGGGTCTATACCTGGCTATAACTTGGATGGGTATCTTGCCAACTGTTAGTTGCATCTGGAGTAATTCCAGTGTGTCGTGCTGGCAAACCAGTCTGGAGGTGTGCCTGTCCTCAATGAAGAAAGAGACTTCACCACCCCTAGTCTTTCCGACCTCATTTTGGGATCGGAAAGTGTGGAATGAGGTATAGCCTGGTAAGGCAAGGGTGCTCTCCACAGCCCTGAACCAAGTTTCCATGACTGCACAGACATCGATATCTTCTAGTGTGAGGAGAGCCTCCGGTGAGTGCATTTTCAGGTTAAGGGTCCTAGTGTTAAGCAGCATGACCTTCAGTTTGCTTTTTGACAGATCTTTTATGTTGGAAGATTTGTGTTTGGGACATAGCCTAAAAAAAGGCACAATGGGGAAGGCAAGAGCCTTGGCCAAGATCTGGAACCCCAGGTGGCAGACATCTCTGGCAAAACATTGAGGCCTGTCAACCATGTCATCCCAGACAGACAGCTACTGAATCCCCTCGGAAAGACACCAGAAACTAAGCCAATTGTTGAAGACAATTATTTTTTGTTGGTATTGTGGTATCATTATTGGTGGAGGTAGGATGCTGCTTAAGGGTAGGGTCATACCTGCCTGGGACACATAGAATGAGAGCTCAATCATGTCTCTCTTCATATAGTCCACGGAGGTATGTCTCAAGTCATTCACACCAACATGGACAATGACAGAGTCAGAGTTTTTCTGAATGTCGGATTTCTGTCGTACAGTATTGATTTCATTTTCCTGGTGATTAAGTTCTGTTGGGTTAGAAATGTAAAATGACACTGTTCAGGTCTTTAAAACATTCTGTACAGATTATAAATCAACATGTAAGAACTTATTTATAATATCATAGTTAGTCATGCTGGCATATATTACACAGTTTAATCAGAAATTATGTATAACCCTTAGCCAGACATGCTAGCACAGATGACAGTTTCTAATTTCTTCACACAGAGATCTTCTCACTCAACAATAGGATGTCTTGATATATTTTTTTCAGAAATTGGGAATAACAATCAGTCAAGCAAAAAGCCAGTTGACACCCACACAACAGAGAGAGTTCATTGCATCCCACCTGAATATGAGCAATTAGATAGCTCACCTCCCAGAGTCCAGGATTGTACCTTTATGTCAGGTAGCCTTTCAAATTTCTCAGCAGCTCTCACTCCCCGCAAGACTCATTCTGCAACTGCTAGACTTGATGGTTTTGACAATAATATTGGTTCCCTGAGTCAGATTCCACATGAGAGTTCTTCAGTGGAACCTTTCTGTACAACAGTCCCAGTTTTCACATCCTCTTCATGCTCAAATTTGCAGGTCTCACATCAGATGGTGGTTGACCTTGACAGATCTTCTGGAAGGTCAGCCCTTTTTGTCACACCCCTATAGTTGCAGTATCCACTGATGCTTCCCTCCTGGGGTAGGGGCTGTTCTAAGGGATGGCAGTTGAAAGTTTGTGGTTGCACATGGAGGCCAGTTTTCACATCAATGTCCTGGAGATGAAATAAGTTCTCACAGAGCTGCAGACTTTCCAGGACTCTCTTCCCAAGGGTATGATATCCATCCAGAAGGACAACATGGAAGTAGTCCAGTACATCAACAAGCAAGGTGGAACCCATTTATATCTTTTATGCTAGGAGGCCATGAAGGATATAAATGGGTTCCACCTTGCTTGTTGATGTACTGGACTACTGCCATGTAGTCCTTCTGGATGGATATCGTACCCTTGGGGAGAGAGTCCTGGAAAGTCTGCAGCTCTGTGGAACCCATTTATATTCTTTATGCTAGGAGGCCATGAACTGCGGTGGTGGTAATGTGGTAGCATTGTCGCCTCACAGTAAGATGTTGTCCTGTTCGATTCTCAGCTAGAGCGTCTTCTGTCTGGAGACATGCGTGAATGGGCGTACCTTAGTTGAAGGTTGTGCGTCAGGGCTGGCAACTTGGCAAGTAAAAATCTACTTCCAATCATTAGCAGACTGGAGTTCTGCTGTGGCGACCCCTAACCGGGAAAAGCCAAAAGACACAACAACATGCTAGGAGGCCATGAGAATGTGGCAATGAGTAGTGTCTTCCCATTGCTTTCTCATAGCAGTGCATATTGTGGGGATTTACAATGTATTATCAAGCAAATTGAGCAAATCCATCCTTCTGCCCAATGAGTGGCCCTTCAAACAAGTGGTGATAAAGCAAATCTTTAGCCATTGACCTCAAATGTGCTGTGATTGTTTAGCTTCATACCTAAACAACACATGTAGCAGTTACTTTGCCCTTATTCTCCTGCAGGGAAGATATAGAGGGATGCTGTAGTCCACAGCTGACCCCTGGATCTTCTATATGCCTCTTCCCCTTTTCCGCTAATGTTCAGAAAGCATGAAGGTGCAAGGCTAAGGCAATCCTCATTGCTTCCGTTTGGCCCTGGCTAGTTTGGTTCCCTTTCCTTTAGCCTTATCTTGTATAGCCTACCTGGATGTTGTACTGTCATCCATATCTTCTGACTCACTGATCTGGGCAGCATTCCCCAGACCCAGAGACACTGAAGCTAAATGCATGGTTCCTCTAATTTTAATGGTGGGTAGAGATGACTGGCTTTTCACTCAGGTGGTTCATATTTTGTCAGCTTCACAAAAATTGAGTACCAGGAAAGTTTACCTCCAAATATGAAAGATATTTTCAATCTGGGCAGCTTCTGTAAGGATAGATCCTTTCTCAGTTCCTGTCTCTTCTATTCTCGACTTCTTGTTGGATCTTTTCTAAAAAAGCTCTAGCTTTTCAACAATCAAAGTACAATTACGTATTTTCAGTTTTCGTATTGGACACAATCAGACTGCTATAGCTTCACTAAAGATATCAAAGGCCTTTCTGAAAGGAACTTTCTTATTGAGACCTCCTGTAAATGATCCAGTCCCCCATAGAACATAACTATCATGCTTCAAGCATTATCAAAACCTCCCTTTGAACCCGCAGAAACAGCAGATTTAAAATATCTTTCTTGGAAGACTATCTTCCTAGCAGCCATCACTTCAGCGAGGTGAATCTCCAAGTTGCAAGCACTTTCTTGTAAACCCCCTTACTTGATCTTTCAGAAAGATAGGATTTCATGTTCAATCCAAAAAGAGGCATCTGAAATTAACCTTAATCAAACTTTTAATTTACCAATATTTTTTCCAAATTTTTCAACAAAGGAGAATATACATTGCATTTATTAGATGTTCATAGACAACTAAGTTTTTATCTGTACAGGACTAAAGACTGAAGGCGATCTGACTAACTGTTCGTAGTTTTCTCAAGAGCGAAGTTAGGCCAGAGTAGTTCTATAGTCACACTTAGGTGGTTTTCAAATTGTATAGCTTTCATCTATGAAACATTGGGTCTTTCTTTAACCAAGAAACCAAGAGTTCATTCAACAAGGTCTGTTGCTACGTCAACTGTCTTTATGTGTAGAGTTCCTATTGACGAAATCTGAGCTGCAGCAACTTGGTCCATGGGCAACACATTAATATCCCATTACAAACTAGATGTACAATCAAGATCCTATACATCTTTTGGCTCCAACATTCTCAGGAATATCCTTCCTTGATACCACCAGGGGATTTTTGGTAGCTAGGGAATCTGTCCCAAAGGTTGAATCGGATAAAAAAAGACAATACCGGGTATAAAAGTTATATACTCACCATGAACAATAGATCTGGGTTGTCTTCTTTTCATCTGGTTCAATATCACTTCCTCCTTCCTTTTTCCAAAATTATCATCTGGTGCTCCTCTTTATTGACCTAACCAAGAACCTTGTCATTTTACAACCTCAGTTGATTGAAAACTTTCTGGGTCATATCCTGTAACAGATTATCACATGCTTCCTTTGCTGAGATAATGAAAATTTTATTTGGTAAGTAGGCAAACATGAGCTGAAGTATTTAGAAAAGAAGGATTTTAAGTAGGGGAGGAGTCAGAGGCCTGGATCAACAACTTCAAAAAGAAAACTAGGTCGGCGCCGGTAACCCAAAGGTTGGAAACCACAGTCAACCCTTCTGATGCTGGCCTTCTTAGTGTCAGCTTTTTTGGCATCAAGTTTCAAGGTATCAGAATTTCTGATGACAGCTTCCTCAGAGTACTGGTTCAGGTGCTGTTATTTATTATTGCTTTTTTGCCTCATTGGGTAGTGTTCTGTGAAACCACCTCTACAGGAATTTGTACTCACCACTTCTTTCATGCCCAAATGGTGTTCTTAAACATCAGCTTTCCTGCTGCCACACAGTCATGTTTATTGAAGTATTTCCTACCAACTACAGTCTCAGCCCCAGAGAGTCTGTCTGGACCCCTCCCCAAGTCAAAGCCCCTTCCCAAAAACACAAGAAATGTGCATGAAAATCAGATTATTTATTACCTGAGTAAGATCCTTCAGTGGATCAGTTTTTGCTGGTGAAAAATGTGGTCAATTCCTTTAATTTTCCCCAGATGACCGTAAATTCAATGCGTTGCTGCAGCTGATGCAGCAGTGTGGTGGCTAGCCCACTGAACTAGTATCTTCCCTTCAAATGTGACTCCAAAAGGCATGCTAGCTCCCATCACAATTCTCCTGAGTGGTTTCTCATCTGTGCAGGATGCTTTAATGGTAGCATGGGAGAATCCTTACACATTAGCAGCTGTGTCAAAGAAGGCAGACTAGATTTTCCAGACCATGAAAGACTGCATGATTTAGCTGAATCTTACAGTTTCAGAGACAGCTCTTCTTACCATAAAGACCCATCTGTCAATTATCCCAGGTGAGGGAAATATTTGGAAGCATGTGTCCTAGCAGATGCTGAATTACCTTAGCATATGGTGTTTTTTTTCAGAGGGATATTACAAATGAATACAACAATAATGATGAAGAGCTGCCTGAGGGTTCTTTGAAAAACATGATTTTAAGGTCCAGGCCTTCTCTTCTAGTCTCTGCAGCCGAATGGTCCATGATATCTGTAATGCCATGGAAGGGGCTACTAGGGTAGCAAGATCCTGCACTGCCATTTGCCAACACCCCTGAGAAAACCAAAGTGAATTTTTTGCGTTCATGTTTGGTCCCAAGGTGAATAAACATCTTAAAGATATGAAAGAGACTCTGGCACCCACATCTATTAAATTTCACTAGTCTCAATGTTCACATTCCTCAGTGCAGAGAAGACAGCATAAGAGGCAAAGACCTCCAGAGCAGATCACTCAGTAGTTATGAATTCCTATCACACTCTCTCTCTCATGGGAAGCATTGGGAGGTTGCTTTCCCCTCCATGTCCTAATGTGAATAAATATCTGCAGGGGCTAGGGAAAATCACCAGGAATTAGTAAGTTACCTTTTTCAGCATGCCTCATATCCTGTCTTTCCCCTAATCTAATGTCACGGTCCACCAAAATGTCTTAGCAAGGAAGGAAGTGATAACACTCCTTGACAAAAAAATACATCCTACAGGCCCCACCAGACCAAAAGGACAAAGGTAGTTATTCCAGGTTATTTTTAGTGCTCAAGAAAATAAAGTGCCCTGGGTCTATTCTGGATCTCAGTCAGCTAAACACCTTTACCCAAAAAGGCATTTTATATTGTCACACTGCAATCCAGCATTCCGTGTCTCTTCAGAGGAGATTGGATGTGCTCTTTGGGCTTCCAAGAAGACCTGTCTTTTCATCAGAATTGCTAAGGAGTTGAGGGGGTTTCTGCATTTCCAGATTGGAGCTAGCCGCTAACAATTCCAAACCCTTCTATTTGACCTAATTTACACCCCATACTGTTCACCAAATGCATACATTTAGTAGTGGCTTGCCACATACATTGAGGGTACAGGAGTTTTCCATCTGTGGGGAACTGGTTCTTGCCACTCTGCATATGAAAATCTTGTTCAACATGGGAGTTTCTCTTCAAGCTGTTTTCTTCCCTCAGCCTAACACTGAAACTCACAAAATCAAATGTCCTATTTCAGATCCTAACCTTCATCAGCTATTCTCTTGGTAAAAAATCTGTCAGACTTTTTACCACAGGGCAGGTAGCCATCCCTCAGCTAAGTGGAGTGTCTCACCTTCTCCTCCCTTACAGAACAACTGGCATCCTGCCTTAGAGGCCCAGGCTTAATAACATCTATCGTCATGATTCCTTACTCAAAACTTCCCATGATAGCGGACTTCCAAGATGGTTGCATACTAATCATTGGTTTCATTTCAACTTTCCCAGTGTGAAAAAAAGAAACTTACAGAAAAGAGCCAGTGATACTGTCAGCTTGAGTAAAATTCAGTTACCAGCTAGTAACAAACTCTGTAATTGTTATTGGATGAAAGCGCTAAACATTCCATGGTTGTATGTTTACTGTTTTGGATGTTTTTAAGGACTAAAGAGCTTTATTTCTATTTTGGTCATTGTTATCTTTGTGATTTACTTGTGGGGATTTATGAGTTGTTTGGTCCCATTTCCCAGGTTGCATGTATCTACTTTTTCCTCGTGTTTTTGACATACAGGTTTGCCTCTTCATTGGGCTATAGCTATAAATTATGTACCCAGACATGAATTGGTTCAGCAATATGAATGTGTATGGGGACATGATAACATTATGTATTTAGGAGTATAGATTAAAAAAGATTATGTTTGGCAGCTAAAGATATGTGGGGAGAGATTAAACAAAAGATAATACAAAAACTGAAATCAATGTAAGCTATTACCTATGGATATGGATAGCAAGATGCTAGCAATAAAAATGTTTGTAGTCCATTTAGTTTTATACAGAGGTCATAGTAATTAAAATGTTGAAGGATTTTATTTGGGAGGGGAAGAGGGTAAGTGTCAAGTGGGAAAAGCTGATACTTTCAATAGTACAAGGAGGTTTAAGATTACCTGATTTGAAGGGATATGTTAGAGCTACATAGTTAAGGTTCTCACACACAACAAAGGCAGAAAGCTAAAATTTAAAGTGGAAGGGGATGATGGTGAAACAGGTGGTAATTTAAGAAATAAGGAACAAATTGATTTTGTATGTAGATCCTTAAGGAGAATAACAATAGTTGTACAGAATATTATATTCAAAAAGTAACAAAGTATACTAAAAACTAAGCCAACACAGGAATGGAGAAAGGAGATTTTGACAATAAGGATGACTGCAATTAAGGATATGGAAAATAGGCAACAGGGTTCTGGAATTTACTGGAAAAGGCTGGCAAAGTAACCAAAGTAATGGCAACAAATAATCAGAGAGGCCAAGAAGACATCTGAATTGCAGGCTAGTGATTTTCTTCCCTATTAGAGATTGGTATTGGAGTATAGACAAAAAGAAAGGAATATGGGAAATCCTAAATTAAAGACCTGCACTGGTTAAGTTTTTCATTGAATCTAGAATATGTTATGTTAAAAAGGGATACTTAGTAGAGCATATAAAATATTGCACAATAACTATAGGGCTCAATCAAAAGAGCTCAGAAAAGATTGGGAAGAAAGATTAGATATGCAATTCACAAAGAAACAATGGGAGGACATATGTCTGGCCCCTAAATATGCAACGCAATCTAGAAGATTTAGGATTTTTGCCAGGAAATGTTTGCATGGATACTTTTATATTGCAAGCAGATTCCAAAAGATTTTTCCTCAGGTGGATGGCAAATGTTGAAGGTATAATGGAGAAGAAAGAGGGAACTGGGAGCATATGTTTAAAAACAAGCTCCTTAAGGTGGTTTTCAAGGAAGGACAAAATATTAAAAATTTCCTTGAATATGCAGCCAATTCACAGGTGTTTACACATAAAAGAAGGGGGACTTTTAAGTGTGGGGCCTGTAACGAATGTAAATATATATTACAGGGTGATGAATTATATATAGAGGCTAGGAACAAGACAATTTGCAACAGCAACTATTTCAATTGTAATTCACAAGGTTTGGTTTATGTAGTTACATGTGAGTCTTGTGAAGCCTTCTATGGTGGTAAAACTGAGAGACATCTGAAACATAGTATTTATGAGCATTTAAATGATGTTAAAAAGAAATAAAGAAAAACAATACCAATGCCCTGTACAGACACACACACTAGAATGTAGTAATGCTCAGTTCTTTTTTTCTGTCATTGAAATAGTTCCAAAATAAATAAGAGGGGCGACCCTGGGAAACTAAATTAGAATTTAGAGGAAACCTTTTGGCAGATTACTTTGGAAGCCAATAGATCCCCAGAGTTAAATGACTCTATTTCAATGTTACCCCTCTTAAAACTTAGATCTGCCAAGCTATAAATGTATTTTTATGGTCTACAGTACAGACACGTGTTTCAGTTGATACAAAAAATTATATATATTTTTTATGAAATATTTTATATTTATTGATATTTATATTGTATTTATTTATTTATATTTTTATTATATAAATATTTAAAACGCATCTATTTGATCATTTATTAAATATTTTCAAGTTTGGATGTAATTAGATTGTATTTTATATTATTCCCTCATTAGCATTTTCAGCTTGTTTAGCAAATAGTTTACAATATATAATATATATACTTTCTATGAGCAGTATGCCTTTAATATGTTTAATTAGTTTATTAACCAATTAATTGATTTGTATCAAAGTGGTGAATGTGAATGATTTCACATTATTTCTGAAGAAGTCTGGGGGATACTGTGTATATTCAGCATTTAAATTCTGTCAATAAAGCCATGTTTTAACATTCTACTGGTGTTCTACGTGGAACTCTTTAACAATTAAGTTTTCTTTGGTTATTTGGGAGCATATGTTCTCAGGGTTTAATGAGTTGACAGACTTTAAAAATTCCCTACAGAGGACTCTGTCAGGAATACTGGGTGAACAAATAAACATAACTAAGGAAATATTTTTTTGAGCTGGGATACAGGATCTTAATTGCCTAGACATAGTAAGGCCTTGTTAGGTTTAATTCTGGTGGCTGCCAAAAAGAAGTTGCTTAAAAATGGAAATCAAAATCTAAACCAACTATACCTGAAGTAGTAAATACTGTAACAGAGATAAAAAAAGGAAAGGGGATCTTTAGAAAAGGATAGGAGTAAATTACATAGAACAAAATAGAAATTTTGGGAACAATACACGCAAAAATGGAGAAGGAATGAGGTTTTAGACAGGGCAGAAAATGAGCAATTTGTGTAATGTTACTTTGATTATATGATATATAACAATATATGTGTTGTATAATGTTTGCAAATGTGCACTTGTTAAAATGGTATGATTGCATTTATATAAATGTAAGTTTGCCTGTATCACAAGTGATAATTCAATAAAGTGTTTAAAATGATGGAAGCCATGAAAAATGCTATGTTTCTTACATCTGCAAAGATAGCTTTTTTCCATTAAGAAATTTTCAATGGAGTCAAAAAGTCTGCAGCTGAACAGAAGAGACATTATTTTCTTAGTTAAATTTGCAAAGATTCATTGCTGACTATTTTTACGTGAAAAGGAACTATTTGCTGCTGTAGCCAATTGATCTTCAGAGTTCCAAGCATTCTTTGCCAAAGGAAATGCACAATTTAAAAGTATAATGGCAAGCAATTTAGTGAAAAATAAAATCTGAAATTGTAGGAAGTGAATAAAAGATAGCAGTTTAAATACATTAATGCATTTAACAGTATACAGTTAAGTTTTATTTAAAAATAGCCAGTGCACTTTTTCTTAGGCCAAAAGTTAATGTTTTCTGAAAGCATACAAGCATTTTTTCACATCTGGGAGGGGAATATAGATAAACAAGAACAGGCATTAATCAATGTAAATGAAACACATATTGTAGCATGCCTTTTAGCATGGGTAATGTTAATTTTAGGTTGGGTAATGCCTGTGGGTGCAGCTTTCAATTTGGGTAAATTTTTCCTATCTAGAGAGTTAAACTTAATTTTTTGAAGATGTACATAGCTTTGTGTGTTTGTTCTTGACACCCCGACCCCATGTGCAAAAATGGGAAAAGGGGTTGTGGATTGATGGATGGATGGAAGGAAGGATGGATGGGAGTGTTCTGAAAATGTATTTAGTTTTTTTGTTTGTTTGTTTGTTTGAGAGTTTTCCTTAAAACAAAAGTCTTGAAAAAATGTGAAATGGTACAAATTGAGATGAGAAGAGACATCTCTATAAAAGATCAGCCTGGGAAACATTAGTGTGTTCACATAACATGAACTTTGGAAATACGCATCCAAAAAATGACATGTAAAATAGGTGGGAACAATAGCTTTGCATCCTAATTGCTATGCTGTCCATATTATCTTGGAATGTAAATGGGCTTGCCGGTATAGACAAAAAGAAAGAGTATTGAATTGTATTAAGAAATGTGGATTGCAAATACCAATGCTGCAGGAGACACATTTGGAAAAAAATGAGCATATGACTTTGACAAAGAAAGGATTTCAGGATGAATATTCAGCAGAATTTCAGGGACAAAGGAAAATGGGAGTAATTATACTAATTGCTAGAGGGTATCTGATAGTGATAAAAGAGGAAAAAGGCAATGATGGTATATTTGCGGTAGTAAGTGGTATTGGCAATTGTGAGGATTACATTGGTATGTATTTATATTCTAGCAAAAACTGCTACTATGGAGATTAAGAGACTTTTGGTATAAATAATCACCTTTAAGCATTACTTACAGGTGGGGACTAGAACTTGATTTTCAGTAGTAAGGATGTATCAGGGGGACCTAGATGGGAAAATATAACAAAGATGGTAGAATTCTAAAGAAATTTATGAAAATATTTGCTATAAAATATGTAAATTTAGTAGTAGGAACATAATTTACATATTATTCTCAAAGGTACAATAACTGGGCTAGACTGGATAAAAATTATGTTTCACAGGGACAGATAAATGTAAATGAAATGTTCAACACACATCTAATAACTATTTCAGATCATACACAGATAAAAACAAGATAGAAATGCAGGGTAATGAAGCAAAAATGAGATATTGGCATTTACTCACGTACCTGTTAAAAAGAGTGGAATTTAGAAAATTAGTAGTGAAAATTATTGAAGAGTTATTAGGAAAGATGTACACATCTTCAGAAGTTATTGCTAATGAGTGGAATAAAATGAAAATGGAGTTTAAAAATAGGGTAGAAATAAAAGCGAAAGTGATATGGTTAAGTAGTAAGAGGAATTACTTAGAAGGATTGACAAAGGTTAAAGTACTGTGGAATAAGGGGAATCTCACAGAAGACGAAGAAGAAGTGCAAGTGCAGAGGGCTAAAGAGAAAATAAAGGAGTATCTGGATAATATGCATGACTTTATGGAAAGATTGCTGTTACGTAATAATAACTGCAAAGCACAAAAACTTTTAGCACAATAACTTAGGCAACAGACATTTGTAAGGGCTGTCACCAAACTTAAGGATCCTATAAGAAGAAAAATAATCAGAGATCCTGTACAGGTACTAGTGATATTTTAGAAATTTGATGAAAATTTGTATAAAGCAAAGAAATATGGAAATCAAAAAGAGCACAGATGGAAATATTTATGACAGACTTAATTATACCATGGTTAGTGGTAGATGAGGCTCAACAACTCACAGTTAAGAAAGGAGAAGAAGAGATAAAGATGATGATCTTTAAGAAAGTCTCCAGGAATAGATGGCATTCTTGTGGAAGTTTGAAGTTAGCAAGGAACAGAGTGACAAAGATCTGGAAGATTTTGTTTAATAGTATTTTGAAAGGAGGGGAAGCACCAACATTTCAGACGAAAGTTGTGTTGGCTGTATTACCTAAAGATGGTAAAGACCCATCATAACCAGCTTTATATAGAACCCTTTTTGGTTTTAAATATTATTATAAAGTGTTTATATCTATACTAACTAAAGGAATGGCAAAGGTGTTGCCAGAATTGATAGATATGAATCAGTGTGGTTTTATGGTGGGTAGGAAAACATTTGACAATATTACTAGAACAATGATTATCCAGAGGGAAGCAGAATTTAAAAATATAACCAAACCAGGTGGCTGAAACATTATTAGCTGAACTAAAACCAAGTATATGATAACACTGGAAAAGGTGGTCTCCAGGTATACAATTCCCACAAAATGAATTTTGTAGAATAATGTTTATTGAGCACTTTTGTTTTGTGCACGGACTTCAACAGAATAAAATCACCCCATCCTTTCAGTTCCTGTTAAATACAATTTTAGCTTGTTAAAACCAATTAAGAAGAATGTCACATGAACCAATCAATAAAATCTTAAATAACTAAGCCTAAAATAAGCACAGCAATAAATAATACGTTAATACAAATACACACTAAAATGTTTCCTTTAAATAAAAATCACTTGTACTCAAAAAGTGTTTACTAAAAATGCATATATAAAAAAACAGTAATATTCATGTCCAGTATTTAACAGGTATCCTAAATCCTACAATTTCATGGCATTAAGTTTAAGTAATGGTTAACTGGAAAGATATTCATTAAATCCTGGAAAATTAACACCATTCAGCCTAAGCTGCCACAAAAGCTTTTTGTGCTCAAGTCTAATTTGCCATTCCCCTCCCCTGGCATTGTGGGTTACTTTTTCAAGAATCCTAAAGTGAAATCTGTCAAGCATGCAACTTACGGAGTGTTTGTACAGTGCATTGTTGTCATTTTAATTCCTTATATAATTGTGCTCAATAATTCTTTTATATAAACTTCTTTCTATTTTCCCCACATAAAATGCAGAGCAGATCAAGAACTTTGCTAAATAAACAACTACCTTCGATTGACAGTTTCCCTTGTAAAAATGTACCTCAAGAACATGTGATCATTGTTTGCAAAACCCACACTTTGACATCCATCCAAACTGCCTATCGAAATTCCGGTCTGTCTCGACTATATTTTTGACATTATATGCGGTTTTATATATAAATAAAGGTTCCTTTCCCATCAGATTGGAAATGTTTGGTTCTGCCTTAAAAATGTTCCAGTTATTATTCACTATAAGTTTGACATCTTTATTGCATTTGTTGTATTCTAAAACCATAGCGCATTCAAGCATATTCAAGGGGGAATCTAAACCTGGAAAGTGTGACTTGTCCTTATTTGGAAGTCCCTCACCCAATGGGATTTTGAATTTTCTTACCCATTCTAATAAAACCTCCCCCACAACATCATGAATTAATTATTTTGGGGAATCCCTGGAAATAAACATTCTGTAAACAACTTCCAACTCATAAACTAAATCATCTGTACTAGAGGTCATCCTTGCCACCCCAATGCATTGACCCTATAACCAAACTTTTTTTTCTGAAAAAAGGGTGGCAACTTGAAAAGTGCAGATACATGTTACTAAAGGTAGGTTTTCTAAAAATCTTGGACTTAAAACCATCGGCACTCAGGGTAATCAAGATATCCAAATAGTTTATACTGGTCTTGTCAAAGTGTGAAGAAAACTTTAACAATTCTGTGGTGGTGTTCAAATACACCATACAATCCTCAATCAATATTACAGGTCGTTCCCAAAAAAATAAATCCTCCATCAACTGGTAAAACTACTCAAGTACCAATACACTGGTCCAACGCTTCCTGGAATTCATCAGTTCCAATGCCCTGGAACAGCTTATTCTGACCCCCACTAGAGGAAGCAACATCCTTGACCTGGTTATTACTAACATGGGCGACTGTTGCTCTACACCAATAGTCAATCCCTCCCTGGTCAGATATGACCATAAACTAATCACCATGGAAATCCACATCTCACCCATACCCTCTGCAAAGATAACCACCTTGAAAAACTTCTCCAAAGCTAACTTTGGGCTCCTAAAAACAGAGGTGGCTAACTTTGTGGCACCCTTCCCAATCGAAAATAGCTGCATGACTGCTGAATCATACACCAATGCACTGTACGAACATGTACATAAATGCATGGAGCTAGCCATACCCAACAGAACCAAAATGCTCTCCTCTAAAAAAGGAAGCCAATCTGGTGGTCCCCTTCCATTAATAAACTCTACATCAGAAGGAAGAAACTGTTGCAAAAAAAGGTGAAGTCACAAGACTGGAAAAACTCCCTTATTAGCCTCAACAAAAAGTTAAGATCTCTCATCAAATCCTCCAAAGCCAGCTATGAAGGCAGAATTGCGGCAGACACTAAAAACAATCACAAAGCCTTCTATAGTTATATCAAGAACCACCTCAGCAATACCCAGATTTGCTCTGAGTTACTGCACAATGGTACCTCCTATACTGAGCCAGTAGATATTGCCATGTTGGCCGACAGATTCAGTGCCAACCTTACCCCTCTCTCCCCCTTAAAGGACCAATCACAATACAGGAAGAATGCCAGGCACCCAGCATTATTGCAGCACAGGTTAAAGCTGCATTGTCCAAAGCCAAGAATACAGCTTCCATGGGACCCGATAATATCCCTGGCTGTGTTCTGCATGAACTACAAAGCAAACTGGCACCACATCTGTGTGCCATGTTCAGTCACAGCCTCACTTCAGGGTTTGTCCATACCAAATGGCGCACTGCTATAGTCATCCCTCTCCATAAAGGGGAAGCGACTACAGACCCTGGGAATTATCTCTCCATTAGCCTGATGAGTCTGATATGTAAAGCTATGGAGCGCATCATCATGGACCTGATTAACAAAGATATAGGAAATCTCCAAACTATAGACCCCATGCAGTTTGGCTTTGTGAAGGGGAGATCATGCCTGCTCAACCTAGTTGACTTCTTTGATTCAGTCACCAGGGCTGTGGATGAAGGTAAGACAGCGCATACAGCCTACCTCAATCTGGCCAAGGCCTTTGATACCATTCCTCACCTGTGAATTATTGATAAACTCACCAAACTAGGCATCAACCTCTATATCACTAGGTGGGTTCAAAATTGGCTTACAGATAGAACACACAGTGTGAAAGTAGCAGACTCCAAGTCAGACTGCTGACCAGTCATGAGTGGAGTCCTACAGGGATTGGTCTTGGGTCCTCTCCTGTTTGGCATCTACTTCTCAGAAGTCCAGGCAAACACAAAGGGAATCTGGGTGACCAGGTTCGCAGATGACTGCAAGTTGGGAGCCATTATTAACTCCCCAGGTGATGCAGACATACTACAGAAAGAACTCACTGAGACCAATGACTGGTGTTGAAACCATGGCCTTAAGCTTAACGCCAAAGAAATGCGTTGTCATCCCTTTTGGTAAGAACTCAGTTCCCACTAATTACCACATAGATGAGAACCCAATAAACACTGAAAGCATTATAAGAGATCTGGGGATGCAGGTTGACAGCAACCTCTCCTTCGACCACCACATTGCCACAGTGGTCAGAAAGTCCATCTATGTGGCACATCTCATTACCAAGGGTTTTGCATCCAGGAAGAAAGAGGTTATCATCTCTCTCTCTCTACTCTTCCCTCATTAGACCAGTCATTGAGTTTAATGCCCCATTTGGCATGTACCTCACTAGACACCTGCAACAGCTGGAGAAGCCACAGAAGTACCTCACAAAAAGGATCCTAGGCATTAAACACATGTCCTACATGGACAGACTCAAAAGACTTCAGCTTCTCTGTCTCATATTGCCTACTTAGAGGGGATCTCTGCTTGACTTACAAAGCCAAGTCTGACCCAGCTCTGTTAGAAATACTACATCTAAAGAAATCACAGTCCCTCCACACCACATGCTCCAGAGACCTCAACCTCATTACCACAATCAACAGAACATGCTAGAGGGACAAGTTCAGAACCCAGAGACTTCCCATGCTCTAGACTAGACTTCCCATACATGTCAAGCAGAGCACCTCGCTGTCCCGCTTCAAGAGAAAGCTTGATGAGTGCATGGATAATAGAAAGTTCACCCCAGGGATCACTCCAGTGGCTCTACTTGATAGAGGCACTGGGAAATAATGTTGGGTGGCACGGTGCCAGGGCACTTCTATGGGCTAGGCTTGTAAAGGCTCCAGGGCCATTAGCCTAGTACACACCTATGAACCTTTGAACCTAAATATGTCATCCAAGAATCTGAGGTACACATTAATGTACTTGAAAACTTCACTGTTTTATACCAATGATATTCCCCAGTCTAACAGCACCAAATTAGCATATACAAGGGTGTAAGCAGCACCCATAACTGCCTGTTTTATTTGTTTGAATAACTTCCCTTCAAAACATATTAAATTATTGTTACGTATCAGAGAGGTTAACTTCACTATAAAATTTAATTTACCATTGGACAAAACTTTATATTCCATTAAAGTGTTTTGAAACATTTCTAATCCTGCTTCATTTGGGATAACCAAAAACAAAGCTATAAAATCAGTTGTTAATAATACCATATTTTTCTTCTTCCATAAACTGTTTTTTAATCAAACTAAAAAAATCCCATGAATCCTTGGCAAGGTGTGGAATTGCATTATAAACTGGTTTAAACTACCTATTTGGCAATATTGCTAGTAGGGAGGTTTTCAAACCATGGTCGGTCTAAACGAGGGAGAAATGGGATCCTTGTAGACTTTTGGGATCCCAAAAATTGTTAGGATGATGGGTTTTATGATTTTTCTGAAAATTTTAAGTCTCCCCATCAATCCTACCATTGATAAAATAGTCTTTTAGTAAAAGACGAAAGTGCTCAATAAACAACATTGTTCTACAAAATTTCTTTTATGTGAATTGTATACATGGAGACCACCTTTTCCAACAGAATGTAAGAATATACCATTGCTGTTAGTGAGTCTTGATGCAGAGAAACTATTCGACAGAGTAAGTTGTTTTATTATGAGAAGGGCCTTAGTACTTCTTTTAGCCATTATAAACACTTTAATATTATGGTTTAAAATTGAAATGGGCCTATATGAAACTAGATCAGATAGGTCTTTACTGTCTTTAGGTGTTACAGCCACCACAGCTTTTTTCCAGGATGTTGGTGCTTCCCCTCCTTTTAAAATACTGTTAAACAAGACCTTCCAGATCTTTATCACTTTCTTCCCTCATAGCTTCCACACTTCCACTGCAATACCAGCTAATCCTGGAGACTTTCCTGCAGATTGGTTCTACATCATAATTTTTGACTTATCTCCTTGTATCTTAACTGTTAGTTGTGGTACCTTGCTTGCCTCTAACCTTGACATATTTAAGTCTTCCATAAATATTTCCATTTGTGCCTTTTCTTGATTTCCTCACTTCTCTGCTTTATGCAAATTTTTCATAAAATTTCCAAAAAATCTCTAATACCTCTACAGGATATCTGGTTATGTTTCTTGTTACAGGCTCCCTAGGTTTGGAACACTTGTTTCTACTTTCTGCTGCCTAAGTTGTTGCGCCAAAGATTTTGTATTCTGGAGTTATTATCAAAAACAGTCACTTAATAGTAAACTTTCTAAACTCATGCATATTAGGCAGGTAATAAAGTATTTTCTCTTTAGTACTCTGCAGCTGTACCTCTTCTTGTTGTGAGGGATTCTCCTTATTTTATAATAATTCAGCCTTTGTCAGCATCTATAAATAATTCTTATTACTTCTTAACCACAGCTCTTTTGTTTCTACCCTATTTTTAAACTCCACTTTCATTTTATCCCACTCACTAGCTATAACTTCTGAAGTACTTTCTATTCTTCCCTAATAACTCCCAGAGAATTTCCACTACCCATTACTTAAATTCCTCTCTTTTTAACAGATAGGTGGGGAAGAGCCAGTATTTTATCTTTACTTCATTACCTTGTGCTTTTATCTTAGATATTATTGGTGCATGATCTTAAATAGATATTGGATGTTTATCAGAGTTCTCAATTAAATGGATATGTTTCTGTGGAATATAATTTTGTCAAGTCATGCCCAGTTATTATACTTTGGGGAATAATATGTAAATTCTTCCTAAGTTCTTCCTAAATTCATGATGTTATGTTTTCCTATCCCACCTTCATTATTGCATGAGGGTTCAGAGCTGATCCTCGGCTCTGACTCGGCCAATTACAGAAGCTCAAAGTCTCTAAGCTGGCTCGTGGCAAGGTGGGTATCCCATAATGCAGTGGTATCAATCCTCAGGTCTCGTTTCCCACTTTATGAGTTCAGAAGTGCTCTTCTTGGCCATGGCTAAGTTTAACCTTTCGTCTGTATTTTTTTCATATTTGTAGCTTGTTTTTCTTAGTTAGTTAGTTAGAATATAGTTAGAATACTAATGAATAAAACAATCCTATAAACCTGAATGAAGTAATCAAAGAATAAAATGATGACGAATAAAATATCAGAAACTTAGGTTGCACATGGCCGGAATAAAAAATATATTTATTAAATAGTGAGCACTTTCATGGTTCCTATTGACCAGACTACTAGTGACCACTTCATCAGACTACAGGGTAGTCTGATGAAGTGGTCAGTAGGAACCGTGAAAGCGCTCACCATTTAATAAATATATATTTTATACCAGCCATGTGTAACCAAAGTTTCTGATAATTTATTATATAGTTAGAATACTGTTATTTAGAATATAGTTAGCATTACTGTTATTTAGACAGTAGTTTATTGTTAAATATTTGTCGCTGGTTTGTCAGCTGTTTGGCCAATGTTTTTTTCCGCAGGCCTGTTTGTTGTTATCCCGTAGTGGTAGTTAGATTATCTATATTTAGTATTCGCTGTTGAGCCCTTTGTTGGCTCTTTAGGAGTTTTTGATAGCGTGTGTTTAAATTACAGGACTTTCTGTTATTTAGTCTGTTTGTGTTGATATTAACCTTCCGCCTTGTGTGTTGTTTCTCTAGGCTTAGGCATCTTAGTTAAGCATTTCCAAGGGCTAGGCCCATTTAAGTTAGAGGACCTAGTCCTCTGTTAATATTGCCTTTCTGCTTCAGTTTGGTGTGTTCCCTTCCCATTCTTGCAGGGCTAGGCCCGTTTAAGTTAGAGGACCTAGTCCTCTGTCAGTCTTGACCTTCCTTTATTGTGTGCTCTGTTCCCTTCCTTTTTGGCAGGGCTAGGCCAGTTTAAGTTAGAGGACCTAGTCCTCTCTTGGCATTTACTGTGGTGTGTTATTTCTCTTCCCACCAATAGTTAAGCTTCTTTTTCAGTTAGAGGACTTAACTAATCCCTTTTTTGTATCTTATAGAGTTGTTTTCTGCAATTATGTCTAAAGAATCGAAAGAAAAGAATCATAAACATTCAGGTTTTAAAACATGTCAAAAATGCACTCAGAAAATGTCCATAACAGATGGGCATAGTGTATGTGCTTACTGTTTGGGGGCCATTCACTTACAAGAGAGTTGTACTTTTTGTCACTCTTTTAGCTCAAGAGTCCTTCAAGAAAGGAAAAACAAATTGATTTTGAAAGGTCGCCTCAAACCATCCTTCGAGGAAGATTTAGGTAGTTCTTCTTCCTCACAATCTACAAGGTCTCCCTCTAGCAGGAAATAAAATACTGTGAAAAGGCCATCTCCAGTGTACTCCGAGAAATCTGGACCTCCTGAAAATTTTCAAAAACTACCAAGACTCTCACCTTATTGGCTCCACTGCCTTCAGAACCGATTGAGGTTATTACAATTGATATGCCTATATCGGCCCCAAGTCCTTCGGAGCCAAAAAAGGATTCCTTAGATCGGAGCTGGTCAACATATATTCCACCAGTCTCCCCTACTCTGAGATCACCTATTTTTCAAAGATCTCACTCTCCAACCTTTTCTTCCAGGTCCTCTAGGAGCCTATTGGATGAAGATGTGGAGAGGGTGGTACGCAGACTCTTGAAAGTGCCGGGGTTGGCAAATTTGCTCTTGGCTCCTGCCCAATGGGCCTCAGAACCATCCAAAGCTTTGTCAACCACTACTGTTCCTCCTCTAATCCATTCTGGTCTATTGGAGACAGAATATCCAGTACCACTTGCAGTAGAACCTTTGGCACCCCCCAAAATAGCTTTTCTGGAACTGATATCTGCACCAACACTCTCGGTGCC